>NC_057814.1:637447728-637747728 GCF_018294505.1 Triticum aestivum
TGGACCCGGTAACAAAGGAGCTTACCACGGATCTGAAGACCAAGGCGCTTGAGCTTGTTCTGGTAAGGAATACACCCCCGCGTAATTAGCTCCATATGGTTGCATTCTAATTAATGAAGCCAAATTTCTAAATGGTTCATGTTCCTTCTGCAGGACACTAAAAGCAGTAGCATGGGGTCGTCTCAGAGCTCCCCTTGGGACACCACTTTAAATAGGGCGTTGAACGTAATGAAACACAAGGATAAGTTCAGTAAGCCGTCGTCAGCTGGTCGTGTGGCAGGCAAAGGCTTGTCCACGAAATGGTCGGAATACTATAACGCTGGGCGAAAGGAGAGAAAGACCAGCTTGGAAAGCCAGGAGCGTGAGGTTCAAGAACTCAAGGCACAAGAGGCACAGATTTCGGAGATAGTTGAAGAGCAAGTGTGAGACCAACTGGGAGCGACGATCACCGCCATTGTGCCTACCTCGATTGAGGGGCTGCAGGCGTGGATTGTGGGCGGCCAACAGGGGCCGCCCCCGATTCCCAGCTTCACGGGCAACAACTTACACAACGCGCCGGCGCCATTGGTGTCTCCGGCGGAGGCAGCATTGGTGTCTCCGGCGTCGGCGCCGGCATTGGAGCTTAATGCACCCGGGTGTGGGAGGAATACGCCGACCGGCACCTCGGCAGCAAGCGGCCCCTCCGTCACTTGCACGCCCGCCATTGGCGGTGCCTCGACATTAGCCGAGCTCGACGCCATCACGGTAACTAAGCCACTCGGTCGATGACTTCATCTCCTTGCCTTTGACTGGGCATCCCTGATGCCCTACATGTTTTCGCAGGGCACTGCCGACGTTCCATGCACTCTCCTGCACTTCATGGACGGCGAGTTGATCGATGTCGCCAAGGCCAGAATCGTTCAACTGGGCAACCGCGTGTTCCACGGTATTCCGATGCCACACACCGAGTATAGGGTTCAACTGGTTCGGGTGCTGCGGGGCTGCGACGACTTGTTACCTCCGTATCGACCCCCTGGGGCCGACGAAGATGATGTGATGACCCTCAGCGCCTGCATAAGCTGGTCCATGGTTTGGCCGAAGAGCCAGAGTCGTTTGGGGGCCGGGGACACAACCCCACAGACAACACCGCCAGTCGTGCCATCGCCAAGCCATGGCAAGACCGCCGCAACGCTACCGCCGTCAGCTGATCCGGACATGCATATGGCACAGGATCCGGACGACGACGACGGTACATTCACCAACGTTGATAAGTACTTCAACGAACATGGGTACGGTGACGAATTATTGGGGCCTCCTTCTCAAGAACCCAACCCTGCAAAAGACGATCGCGATCTAGCTGGTACCGCGGAGAAACCCAATTGCAACAGGCGTTGTCTGGCGTTCAGTTCTCAGGAGACGCCTCCAGCTGCCACCTTCACCGAGCCTCAGATAGCCGAGGTGCGAAATATTATCAGCCCCAACACACTCAAGAAGGTGGTCTCTGAGCATAACTCGATCCCATTACATCAGAAGAAGCAGAAGGGACGGAAAAGAAAAAATAACAAGGGTGCGAGCCAGCCGGCACCGAGTACGATCCATGCTCAGGACGGGCCACCTTCACCTAAGGATATCTCGAGGAGGGTGCATGTGGCGGGTAGGCCGATGCTACCGACTAATCTGCTCAATGCTGCAACCGGTGCTATGTGGAGTCTGCATGACAGTGTTCTTTCTTTGGAGAAGCGGCGTCTCTTCGAGAATGATGTGGCATACCCGGTTTTCGTGGCCAAGGTGCCAGAGGGCAAGGGCTTTGTCGATAGCACCATCGGGGGTATGATCGTCCTGCAGTTTGATGACATCTTCGCTATGTTTAACCTTCATCCGCTGCACTATGTTGGGGATCGTAGCAGAAATTTAAAATTTTCTACGCATCACCAAGATCAATCTATGGAGTCATCTAGCAACGAGAGGGAAGGAGTGCATCTACATACCCTTGTAGATCGCGAGCGGAAGCGTTCAAGAGAACGGGGTTGATGGAGTCGTACTCGTCGTGATCCAAATCACCGATGATCCTAGCGCCGAACGGACGGCACCTCCGCGTTCAATGCACGTACGGAGCAGCGACGTCTCCTCCTTCTTGATCCAGCAAGGGGGAGGAGAGGTTGATGGAGATCCAGCAGCACGACGGCGTGGTGGTGGAAGTAGCGGGATTCCGACAGGGCTTCGCCAAGCGCTGCGGGGGGAGGGAGATGTGTCACGGGAGGGAGAGGGAGGCGCCAGGGCTTGGGTGCTGCTGCCCTCCCTCCCCCCTCTATATATAGGGCCCCTGGGGGGGCGCCGGCCCTAGGAGATCCCATCTCCAAGGGGGGGCGGCGGCCAAGGGGGGGACTTGCCCCCCAAGTCAAGTGGGACGCCCCCCCCACCCCTAGGGTTTCCAACCCTAGGCGTAGGGGAGGCCCAAGGGGGCGCACCAGCCCACCAGGGGCTGGTTCGCTTCCCCACTTCAGCCCATGGGGCCCTCCGGGATAGGTGGCCCCACCCGGTGGACCCCCGGGACCATTCCGGTGGTCCCGGTACAATACCGGTGACCCCCGAAACCTTCCCGGTGGCCGAAACTGGACTTCCTATATATAATTCTTCACCTCCGGACCATTCCGGAACTCCTCGTGACGTCCGGGATCTCATCCGGGACTCCGAACAACTTTCAGGTTACCGCATACTAGTATCTCTACAACCCTAGCGTCACCGAACCTTAAGTGTGTAGACCCTACGGGTTCGGGAGACATGCAGACATGACCGAGACGACTCTCCGGTCAACAACCAACAGCGGGATCTGGATACCCATGTTGGCTCCCACATGTTCCACGATGATCTCATCGGATGAACCACGATGTCGAGGATTCAATCAATCCCGTATACAATTCCCTTTGTCAATCGGTACGTTACTTGCCCGAGATTCGATCGTCGGTATCCCAATACCTTGTTCAATCTCGTTACCGGCAAGTCACTTTACTCGTACAGTAATGCATGATCCCGTGACCAAACACTTGGTCACATTGAGCTCATTATGATGACGCATTACCGAGTGGGCCCAGAGATACCTCTCCGTCATACGGAGTGACAAATCCCAGTCTCGATTCGTGCCAACCCAATAGACACTTTCGGAGATACCCGTAGTGCACCTTTATAGCCACCCAGTTACGTTGTGACGTTTGGCACACCCAAAGCACTCCTATGGTATCCGGGAGTTGCACAATCTCATGGTCTAAGGAAATGATACTTGACATTTGGAAAAGCTCTAGCAAACAAACTACATGATCTTGTGCTATGCTTAGGATTGGGTCTTGTCCATCACATCATTCTCCTAATGATGTGATGCCGTTATCAATGACATCCAATGTCCATAGTCAGGAAACCATGACTATATGTTGATCAACGAGCTAGTCAACTAGAGGCTCACTAGGGGCATGTTGTGGTCTATGTATTCACACATGTATTATGATTTCCGGATAACACAATTATAGCATGAACAATAGACAATTATCATGAACAAGGAAATATAATAATAACCATTTTATTATTGCCTCTAGGGCATATTTCCAACAGTCTCCCACTTGCACTAGAGTCAATAATCTAGTTACATTGTGATGAATCGAACACCCATAGAGTTCTGGTGTTGGTCATGTTTTGCTCTAGGGAGAGGTTTAGTCAACAGATCTGCTACATTCACGTCCGTATGTACTTTACAAATATCTATGTCTCCATTTTGAACACTTTCACGAATGGAGTTGAAGCGACGCTTGATATGCCTGGTCTTCCTGTGAAACCTGGGCTCCTTGGCAAGGGCAATAGCTCCAGTGTTATCACAGAAGAGAGTCATCGGGCCCGACGCATTGGGAATAACTCCTAGGTCGGTAATGAACTCCTTCACCCAGATTGCTTCTTGTGCTGCCTCTGAGGCCGCCATGTATTCCGCTTCACATGTAGATCCCGCCACAACGCTTTGCTTGCAACTGCACCAGCTTACTGCCCCACCATTGAAAATATACACGTATCCGGTTTGTGACTTAGAGTCATCCAGATCTGTGTCGAAGCTAGCATCGACGTAACCCTTTATGATGAGCTCTTCGTCACCTCCATAAACGAGAAACATATCCTTAGTCCTTTTCAAGTACTTCAGGATATTCTTGACCGCTGTCCAGTGTTCCATGCCGGGATTACTTTGGTACCTTCCTACCAAACTTACGGCAAGGTTTACATCAGGTCTGGTACACAGCATGGCATACATAATAGACCCTATGGCCGAGGCATAGGGGATGACACTCATCTTTTCTCTATCTTCTGCCGTGGTCGGGCATTGAGTCGTGCTCAATTTCACACCTTGCAATACAGGCAAGAACCCCTTCTTGGACTGATCGATATTGAACTTCTTCAATATCTTGTCAAGGTACGTACTTTGTGAAAGACCAATGAGGCGTCTTGATCTATCTCTATAGATCTTGATGCCTAATATATAAGCAGCTTCTCCAAGGTGCTTCATTGAAAAACACTTGTTCAAGTAGGCCTTTATGCTTCCCAAGAATTCTATATCATTTCCCATCAACAGTATGTCATCCACATATAATATGAGAAATGCTACAGAGCTCCCACTCACTTTCTTGTAAACACAGGCTTCTCCATAAGTCTGTGTAAACCCAAACGCTTTGATCATCTCATCAAATCAAATGTTCCAACTCCGAGATGCTTGCACCAGCCCATAGATGGAGCGCTGGAGCTTGCATACCTTGTTAGCATTCTTAGGATCGAAAAAACCTTCCGGCTGCATCATATACAATTCTTCCTTAAGAAAGCCGTTAAGGAATGCCGTTTTGACGTCCATTTGCATATCTCATAATCATAGAATGCGGCAATTGCTAACATGATTCAGACGGACTTCAGCTTCGCTACGGGTGAGAAAGTCTCATCGTAGTCAACCCCTTGAACTTGTCGATAACCCTTAGCGACAAGTAGAGCTTTATAGATGGTAACATTACCATCCGCGTCTGTCTTCTTCTTAAAGATCCATTTGTTTTCTATCGCTCGCCGATCATCCGGCAAGTCTGCCAAAGTCCACACTTTGTTTTCATACATGGATCCTATCTCGGATTGCATGGCTTTAAGCCATTTGTCGGAATCTGGGCCCGCCATTGCTTCTTCATAGTTCAAAGGTTCACCATTGTCTAACAACAGGATTTCCAAGACAGGGTTGCCGTACCACTCTGGCGCGGAACGTGTCCTTGTGGACCTACGAAGTTCGGTAGGAGCTTGATCCGAAGTACCTTGATCATCATCATCATTAACTTCCTCTCTACTCGGTGCAGGCACCACAGGAACATCTTCCTGAGCTGCGCTACTTTCCGGTTCAAGAGGTAGTACTTCATCAAGTTCCACTTTCCTCCCACTTACTTCTTTCGAGAGAAACTCTTTCTCCAGAAAGGACCCGTTCTTGGCAACAAAGATCTTGCCTTCGGATCTGAGGTAGAAGGTGAAGGAAATATGCCCTAGAGGCAATAATAAAGGATTATATATTTCCTTATATCATGATAAATGTTTATTATTCATGCTAGAATTGTATTAACCGGAAACATAATACATGTGTGAATACATAGACAAACAGAGTGTCACTAGTATGCCTCTACTTGACTAGCTCGTTAATCAAAGATGATTATGTTTCCTAGCCATAGACATGAGTTGTCATTTGATTAAAGGGATCACCTCATTAGGAGAATGACGTGATTGACATGACCCATTACGTTAGCTTAGCACCCGATCGTTTAGTATGTTGCTATTGCTTTCTTCATGACTTATACATGTTCCTATGACTATGAGATTATGCAACTCCCGTTTACCGGAGGAACACTTTGTGTGCTACCAAACATCACAACGTAAATGGGTGATTATAAAGGTGCTCTACAGGTGTCTCCAAAGGTACTTGTTGGGTTGGCGTATTTCGAGATTAGGATTTGTCACTCCGATTGTCGGAGAGGTATCTCTGGGCCCACTCGGTAATGCACATCACTATAAGCCTTGCAAGCATTGTGACTAATGAGTTAGTTGCGGAATGATGTATTACGGAACGAGTAAAGAGACTTGCCGGTAACGAGATTGAACTAGGTATCGAGATACCGACGATCGAATCTCGGGCAAGTAACATACCGATGACAAAGGGAACAACGTATGTTGTTATGCGGTCTGACCGATAAAGATCTTCGTAGAATATGTGGGAGCCAATATGGGCATCCAGGTCCCGCTATTGGTTATTGACCGGAGAGGTGTCTCGGTCATGTCTAGATAGTTCTCGAACCCAAAGGGTCCGCACGCTTAAAGTTACGATGACAGATATATTATGAGTTTATATGTTTTGATGTACCGAAGGTTGTTCGGAGTCCCGGATGTGATCACGGACATGACGAGGAGTCTCGAAATGGTCGAGACATAGAGATTGATATATTGGACGACTATATTCGGACACCGGAAGTGTTCCGGAGAAGTTTCGGATTAAACCGGAGTGCCGGAGGGTTACCGGAACCCCCCGGGGAAGTATTGGGCCTTAGTGGGCCTTGAGGGGAGAGAGAGGGTAGCAGCCAGGAGGTGGCGCGCCCCCTCCCAGGAGGAGTCCTAGTTGGACTAGGAGAGGGGGGCGCAGCCCCCTTTCCCTCTCCCTCTCCCTCTCTTTCCTTCCCCCCTTCTTTTCCTAGTAGGACTAGGAAAGGGGAGTCCTACTCCTACTAGGAGGAGGACTCCCCCTCTCTCCTTGGCGCGCCTAGGGCAGCCGGCCTTCCCCTTGCTCCTTTATATACGGGGGCAGGGGGGCACCTCTAGACACACTTGATATACGATATTTTAGCCGTGTGCGGTGCCCCCCTCCACCATATTACACCTCGATAATACCGTTGCGGAGCTTAGGCGAAGCCCTGCGTCGGTGGAACATCATCATCGTCACCACGCCGTCGTGCTGACGAAACTCTCCCTCAACACTCGGCTGGATCGGAGTTCGAGGGACGTCATCGAGCTGAACGTGTGTAGAACTTGGAGGTGCCGTACGTTCGGTACTTGATCGGTCGGATCGTGAAGACGTACGACTACATCAACCGCGTTGTGATAACGCTTCCGCTGTCGTTCTACGAGGGTATGTGGACAACACTCTCCCCTCTCGTTGCTATGCATCACCATGATCTTGCGTGTGCGTAGGAATTTTTTTGAAATTACTATGTTCCCCAACAGAAGGTATACCCAATGGTTTCCTTAGGGTATCCTATGAAGACGCATTTTTCCGACTTGGGTTCGAGCTTTTCAGGTTGAAGTTTCTTGACATAAGCATCGCATCCCCAAACTTTTAGAAACGACAGCTTAGGTTTCTTCCCAAACCATAATTCATACGGTGTCATCTCAACGGATTTCAACGGAGCCCTATTTAAAGTGAATGCGGAAGTCTCTAAAGCATAGCCCCAAAATAAGAGCGGTAGATCGGTAAGAGCCATCATAGATCGCACCATATCCAATAGAGTGCGATTACGACGTTCGGACACACCATTTCGCTGAGGTGTTCCAGGCGGCGTGAGTTGTGAACCTATTCCACATTTCCGTAAGTGTGTGCCAAATTCGTGACTCAAATATCCCCCCCCCCCCCCGATCTGATCGTAAGAATTTTATTTTCCTGTCACGCTGATTCTCAACCTGACTCTGAAATTCCTTGAACTTTTCAAAGGTCTCGGACTTGTGTTTCATTAGGTAGACACACCCATTTCTACTCAAGTCATCAGTGAGAGTGAGAACATAACGATAGCCACCGCGAGCCTCAACACTCATTGGACCGCACACATCAGTATGTATGATTTCCAATAAGTTAGTTGCTCGCTCCATTGTTCCGGAGAACGGAGTCTTGGTCATCTTACCCATGAGGCATGGTTCGCATGTGTCAAATGATTCATAATCGAGAGACTCTAAAAGTCCATCAGCATGGAGCTTCTTCATGCGCTTGACACCAATGTGACCAAGGCGGCAGTGCCACAAGTATGTGGGACTATCGTTATCAACTTTACATCTTTTGGTATTCACACTATGAATATGTGTAACATCACGTTCGAGATTCATTAAGAATAAACCATTGACCAGCGGGGCATGACCATAAAACATATCTCTCATATAAATAGAACAACCATTATTCTCGGATTTAAATGAGTAGCCATCTCGCATTAAACGAGATCCAGATACAATGTTCATGCTCAAAGCTGGCACTAAATAACAATTACGGAGGTTTAAAACTAATCCCGTAGGTAAATGTAGAGGTAGCGTGCCGACGGCGATCACATCGACCTTGGAACCATTCCCGACGTGCATCGTCACCTCGTCCTTCGCCAGTCTCCGTTTATTCCGCAGCTCCTGCTTTGAGTTACAAATATGAGCAACCGCACCGGTATCAAATACCCAGGAGCTACTACGAGTGCTGGTAAGGTACACATCAATAACATGTATATCACATATACCTTTGGTGTTGCCGGCCTTCTTGTCCGCTAAGTACTTGGGGCAGTTCCGCTTCCAGTGACCACTTCCCTTGCAATAAAAGCACTCAGTCTCAGGCTTGGGTCCATTCTTTGGCTTCTTCTCGGCAACTGGCTTACTGGGCGCGGCAACTCCCTTGCCGTCCTTCTTGAAGTTCTTCTTACCCTTGCCTTTCTTGAACTTAGTGGTTTTATTCACCATCAACACTTGATGTTCCTTTTTGATCTCCACCTCCGCTGATTTCAGCATTGAATATACCTCAGGAATGGTCTTTTCCATCCCCTGCATATTGAAGTTCATCACAAAGCTCTTGTAGCTCGGTGGAAGCGACTGAAGGATTCTGTCAATGACCGCGTCATCCGGGAGATTAACTCCCAGCTGAGACAACCGGTTGTGTAACCCAGAAATTTTGAGTATGTGCTCACTGACAGAACTATTTTCCTCCATCTTACAACTGAAGAACTTGTCGGAGACTTCATATCTCTCGACCCGGGCATGAGCTTGGAAAACCATTTTCAGCTCTTCAAACATCTCATATGCTCCGTGTTGCTCAAAACACTTTTGGAGCCCCGGTTCTAAGCTGTAAAGCATGCCGCACTGAACGAGGGAGTAATCATCAGCACGTTGTTGCCAAGCATTCATAATGTCTTGGTTCTCTGGGATGGGTGTGTCACCTAGCGGTGCTTCTAGGACATAATCTTTCTTGGCAGCTATGAGGATGATCCTCAGGTTCCGGACCCAGTCCGTATAGTTGCTGCCATCATCTTTCAGCTTGGTTTTCTCTAGGAACGCGTTGAAGTTGAGGGCAACATTAGCGTGGGCCATTTGATCAACAAGACATATTGTAAAGATTTTAGACTAAGTTCTTGATAATTAAGTTCATCTAATCAAATTATTCAATGAACTCCCACTCAGATAGACATCCCTCTAGTCATCTAAGTGAAACATGATCCGAGTCAACCAGGCCGTGTCCGATCATCACGTGAGACGGACTAGTCAACATCGGTGAACATCTTCATGTTGATCGTATCTTCTATACGACTCATGCTCGACCTTTCGGTCTTCCGTGTTCCGAGGCCATGTATGTACATGCTAGGCTCGTCAAGTCAACCTAAGTGTATTGCGTGTGTAAATCTGGCTTACACCCGTTGTATTCGAACGTTAGAATCTATCACACCCGATCATCACGTGGTGCTTCGAAACAACAAACCTTCGCAACGGTGCACAGTTAGGGGGAACACTTTCTTGAAATTATGGCGAGGGATCATCTTATTTTAGCTACCGTCGTTCTAAGCAAATAAGATGTAAAACATGATAAACATCACATGCAATCAAATAGTGACATGATATGGCCAATATCATTTTGCTCCTTTTGATCTCCATCTTCGGGGCGCCATGATCATCTTCGTCACCGGCATGACACCATGATCTCCATCATCATGATCTCCATCATCATGTCTTCATGAAGTTGTCACGCCAACGATTACTTCTACTTCTATGGCTAACGTGTTTAGCAATAAAGTAAAGTTATTTACATGGCGTTGTTCAATGACACGCAGGTCATACAAAAATAAAGACGACTCCTATGGCTACTGCCGGTTGTCATACTCATCGACATGCAAGTCGTGATTCCTATTACAAGAACATGATCAATCTCATACATCACATATATTTCATTCATCACATCCTTTTGGCCATATCACATCACAAGGCATATGCTGCAAAAACAAGTTAGACGTCCTCTAATTGTTGTTGCAAGTTTTTACATGGCTGCTATAGGTTTCTTAGCAAGAACGTTTCTTACCTACGCCAAAACCACAACGTGATATGCCAATTTCTATTTACCCTTCATAAGGACCCTTTTCATCGAATCCGTTCCGACTAAAGTGGGAGAGACAGACACCTGCTAGCCACCTTATGCAACTAGTGCATGTCAGTCGGTGGAACCAGTCTCACGTAAGCGTACGTGTAAGGTCAGTCCGGGCCGCTTCATCCCACGATGCCTCCGAAACAAGATAAGACTAGTAGTGGCAAGAAAATTGACAACAAGTTTGTGTTCTACTCGTGCATAGAAACTACGCATAGACCTAGCTCATGATGCCACTGTTGGGGATCGTAGCAGAAATTTAAAATTTTCTACGCATCACCAAGATCAATCTATGGAGTCATCTAGCAACGAGAGGGAAGGAGTGCATCTACATACCCTTGTAGATCGCGAGCGGAAGCGTTCAAAAGAACGGGGTTGATGGAGTCGTACTCGTCGTGATCCAAATCACCGATGATCCTAGCGCCGAACGGACGGCACCTCCGCGTTCAAATCACGTACGGAGCAGCGGCGTCTCCTCCCTCTTGATCCAGCAAGGGGGGAGAAGAGGTTGATGGACATCCAGCAGCACGACGGCGTGGTGGTGGAAGTAGCGGGATTCCGACAGGGCTTCGCCAAGCGCTGCGGGAGGAGGGAGATGTGTCACGGGAGGGAGAGGGAGGCGCCAGGGCTTGGGTGCTTCTGCCCTCCCTCCCCCCCTCTATATATAGGGCCCTTGGGGGGGCGCCGGCCCTAGGATATCCCATCTCCAAGGGGGGGCGGCGGCCAAGGGGGGGGGACTTGCCCCCCAAGTCAAGTGGGGCGCCCCCCACCCCTAGGGTTTCCAACCCTAAGCGCAGGGGAGGCCCAAGGGGGGCGCACCAGCCCACCAGGGGCTGGTTCCCTTCCCCACTTCAGCCCATGGGGCCCTCCGGGATAGGTGGCCCCACCCGATGGACCCCCGGGACCCTTCCGGTGGTCCCGGTACAATACCGTTGACCCCCGAAACCTTCCCGGTGGCCGAAACTGGACTTCCTATATATAATTCTTCACCTCCGGACCATTCCGGAACTCCTCGTGACGTCCGGGATCTCATCCGGGACTCCGAACAACTTTCAGGTTACCGCATACTAGTATCTCTACAACCCTAGCGTCACCGAACCTTAAGTGTGTAGACCCTACGGGTTCGGGAGACATGCAGACATGACCGAGATGACTCTCCGGTCAATAACCAACAGCGGGATCTGGATACCCATGTTGGCTCCCACATGTTCCACGATGATCTCATCGGATGAACCACGATGTCGAAGATTCAATCAATCCCGTATACAATTCCCTTTGTCAATCGGTACGTTACTTGCCCGAGATTTGATCGTCGGTATCCCAATACCTTGTTCAATCTCGTTACCGGCAAGTCACTTTACTCGTACCGTAATGCATGATCCCGTGACCAAACACTTGGTCACATTGAGCTCATTATGATGATGCATTACCGAGTGGGCCCAGAGATACCTCTCTGTCATACGGAGTGACAAATCCCAGTCTCGATTCGTGCCAACCCAACAGACACTTTCGGAGATACCCGTAGTGCACCTTTATAGCCACCCAGTTACATTGTGACGTTTGGCACACCCAAAGCACTCCTATGGTATCCGGGAGTTGCACAATCTCATGGTCTAAGGAAATGATACTTGACATTTGGAAAAGCACTAGCAAACGAACTACACGATCTTGTGCTATGCTTAGGATTTGGTCTTGTCCATCACATCATTCTCCTAATGATGTGATCCCGTTATCAATGACATCCAATGTCCATAGTCAGGAAACCATGACTATCTGTTGATCAACGAGCTAGTCAACTAGAGGCTCACTAGGGACATGTTGTGGTCTATGTATTCACACATGTATTACGATTTCCGGATAACACAATTATAGCATGAACAATAGACAATTATCATGAACAAGGAAATATAATAATAACCATTTTATTATTGCCTCTAGGGCATATTTCCAACACACTACACCTTCATTCGGCTATTTTCTCTCAGTATGGAGATGTGGATCATTAGAGACAAGACCCCGGACATCGTGATAGTCGACCCCTTCTACATGCGTGCCAAGATCTTGGGCAGCGCTGGGGACCGGCAAGTCGCGAGTTCATACCTCGAAGGCATCATTCTGGCGAACCCATATAAGGATAACTTCCTCGTGCCTTACTTTCCCGAGTAAGTCATCCCCTCACCGCCCCGTAACATATGATTTCTTAGATTTCGATCGTTCTTTTTTTTCTAACATTCCGTGTTTTGTGCAGTGACACACATTGCACACTCATCCTCTTAAGCCCGAAATATTCCATGGCCACGTATTTCGACTCGGACCGTCAGTCGAAGAAAGACTACACAAATATCAAGAAAGTTCTTGATGATGCTCTCCCCGGCTACGCCAAATCTGGAGGCACCTTCAGGAGGCCAATTTGTAGTTACGGAAGGCACGTGTTCACCCACGTAACGACGTTCCCCTGCGTCAAGCAGCCGCCTGGCGGTTAGAAGGATGCCTACTACGCCCTCCATCACATGCGGGCGATCGTACGGGACCATAATCACCTTCTGCTACCAACTAATCTCAAAGATTGGGCCGCATGCTGGTCGGCAATCCAGGACGCGGACATCAGACAAGAATTCTTTCGCATCTAGTCGGAGTTTGCGAAAATCATCCATCAAGATGTCCTTCGTACCTCGGGAAAGTTCTACCTCAAATATCAACCGACCAACAGTAAAATAGAAACAACGCTACAAATGCAGGCTGACAACAATCGCGATTTCATGACCATCATGAAAGATGGCGGCTTCATCCACGCTCCGGTCCCTGAGTCGAGTCGAAAGTAATGATGCTATGTAGTTCTGAAATATCGATTAGCTCATGTTGTAATTAAACTTTAATGAACTTGTATGTTACTTTAGTTTGGACAGTCGTTCAACTTATATGTAATCAATGCTATTTATTAGTAGGACCATGAATCGTGCTATTAATGTGTTGCTTTTCTCTTCTGATCCTTTTGTTGCATACTTATATATTGCTTATATATTGTCTGTGAATTGCTATTAACGTTTTGTTTGTCTAGTGCATAGAGATGCCGTCGTATGTCGTGTACAAGGGTAAGGTTCCCGGAGTCTACGACGACTGGGAGGAGTGTCGGAGACAGGTTCACCGTTTCAGCGGTAATAGTTACAAAGGGTACACCACTAGGGCGGAGGCGGAAGCTAGATACGCGCGCTATCTAGTGGAAGAGAGAAGGGAGCGGAGGAGGAACCGGATGAAGACCAGTTTCATCGCGATGATGCTCATCGTGACCGCAGCTCTCTTCTATGTGATGGTAGTTTAGATGATCAATATTGACTTTGTAATGTGACAACAAACTCGGCTAATATATATGATGACCTTTGCTAATGTCTCGAGACCTAAACTTGGGTAATGTTTGAACTTTGTTCGCTATTTCGAATTTGGAGACTAATATGATGAATTCTATTGTGTGATGTTTATATTCTGTGTTGTGTAACGTGTATTTTGTAACCTTTGCAAATACCAGATATTTTGTAACCTGTGCAAATACCAGAAAAGCAAAAAATAATAATTCCTAATATTCATAGTAGTGGCGCACCATATTGAGCATTAGTGGCGCACCAGGGCTAAATGCCAGTGGCGCATTATGGGGCATAGTAATGGCGCACTTGGGGGCATACGTGAAGGTAAATATGGCCCCCTAGGAGGCATAGTAATGGCGCACTATTAGACATAGTAATGGCGCACTACCAGGTGCGCCACTATTATCTGGGATACTAATGGCGCACCAGAAGTGCGCCATTACTATTTGTTACTAGTGGCGTGTTAATAGTGGCGCACCTATAGTGCGCTATTAATAGCAAAAATAGGTGCGCCACTAACAACCTTTTTTCTAGTAGTGTTGAACACACAAAAAGTCAGGAGTTCAAATAAGTTTTAAAAAATGAAATCCCTTTGTAACAGACGAGTTTTCGTATGAAATCCTGATACTTCGAAAGAGATTTTCCGTTGTGTACACGAAGTGCATCCAGTTTTTGCCGTAACCCTCTCAACTTTCTTGCACATGCTATGTGGATGAAATGACGATACCATGCCAACTTTCAACCTTTTCAGAGTTCATTTGAAATGCTTTTTTATTTCAGGGTCTTATAGCTCAAAATAATCAGTAAATGCATGAAAAAAACAAATGAAGTCAGAAAGGGTTAAAAATTGATGATGTAAGTAGAAACCAAATAAAATAAAATAAAATTTAATAAAATATATAAGTAGAAAACAAAATAAACTTTTATAAATAAGTAGAAAGAATTATCAAAGTATTTTCTGGTCAAAACATTAAAAGCAAAAAGAATGTTCATAAAATAAATACAAAAAGAAAAAAAGAAAATAAAATAAATAAGTATAAACAAAATAAACTTTTATAAATAAGTAGAAACAAAATAAAATAAATAAGTAGAAACAAAATAAAATAAAATAAAATAAAATTTTATAAAATAAATAAGTAGAAACAAAATAAAATAAACTATAACAATAAAAAAATAAAGCAACAAAAAAACAAAAAAAACTAGAAAAAAAATTTAAAAAATGCCACCTACTAGGCCACCACGGCCTGAATACGACTAGAAACCCAGCTAGTTGGGCCAGGATTCAGGCCCACAGAAGGCCCAGCAGGCCCACAGGCAGATACAGTGTGCTTAGGCCCGAAAGCCTGCATTTGAGAAGAGCTCGAGAGGGCAGCGGGAGTGGGGCTTATAAACCACTCTCGAGCTCCCTCAACTAGCGAGGTGGGACTAAACTTTCGTGCCGCGACGCGGGACAAGGCCTTTACTCCCGGTTGGTGCCACCAACCGGGACTAAAGGTATGCATTGTTACTGGTTCATGCCACCAACTGGTACCAATGCCCACCCTTTAGTCCCGGTTCGTGCCACCAATCGGGACCAATGGCCTCTGCTTCCCGCCCTTTGGGCTGCTGAAAGGAGACCTTTGGTCCCGGTTGGTGCCACAAACCGGGACTAATGGGGGCATTGGTCCCGGTTGGTACCACGAACCGGGACCAAAGCTCTGGCTATATATACAGCACTTGTTAAAATTTTCATTCAATTCATCTTCCCCGCCCCGACGACGCCGCCAGGCTGCCCCTCTGCCTCGCCATCGCCGTCGTCGCGCTGCCTCCGACATCGTCCTGCACCGCCCCGTCGTCGTCCCGCGCCGCCCCGACGCCGCCCCGCGCCACCCCTGCCCCGACGCCGCCGGCCCTGCCTCCTCGTCGCCGTCCCCGCACCCTGCCCTGATGCCGTCGCCGCGCCCGCTGTGAGCGCCGCCCCGATCCCCTCTTCCTCCTCCCTGTACTGGCCGCCGCCGCTGCCGCCGCGCTCCCTATGTTTTTTTTTACATTATATGTATATATGTGTGATTATACGTATGTGTGTATATATGATTATATGTCCTGTTTTTCAGATTTTTTATTTAGGTTCTTAGTAGATATCGATTTCAGGTTAGTGCATTTTAGGTTAGTGTAGAGGAAAAAGTAAAATAAGGAAAAGGAATAAAAGACGAAGAAGGAAAGAAGGAAGAAGAAGAAGAAAAAGAAGGAGAGGAAGAAGGAGAAGAAGAAGGAGAAGAAGAGGAGAGGAAGAAGAGGAAAAAAGAGGAGAAATAAATAAGAAGAGGAAAAAAGAAGAAGAAAAAAGAGGAGAAGAAGAAAGGAATAGAGGAGAAGAAGAAAAAATAGAAAATATTCTATTTTTTCTTCTTCTCCTCTATTCCTTTCTTCTTCTCCTCTTTTTTTTCTTCTTTTTTTCTTCGATCTTCTCCTCTATTCCTTTCTTCTTCTCCTCTTTTTTTCTTCTCCTTCCTCTTCTTATTTTTTATCGGGTATGTCGTTCTCGATATACCCCCTCCCCGATAACTTCGACATGAGGGGGGGGGCCGATAAATAATAGAACTAGTTAAACTAGTTTATTTTTAGTAATTACTACTTTATTTTATTTATAGTAAGTGCTTAGTAGTTGAACTAGTTGATTTAATAAAACTACTTTATTTTACTATAGAAGTAGTTTATTTTTAGTAAGTACTACTTTATTTTATTTATAGTAAGTGCTTAATTAGTAGTTGAACTAGTTGATTTAATAAAACTACTTTATTTTACTATATATAGAAGTAGTTTATTTTTAGTAAGTACTACTTTATTTCATTTATAGTAAGTCCTTAGTAGTTGAACTAGTTGATTTAATAAAACTACTTTATTTTACTATATATAGAAGTAGTTTATTTTTAGTAAGTACTACTTTATTTTATTTATAGTAATTAAGTGCTTAGTGGTAGTTGATTTAAGAAAACTACTTTATTTTACTATATATAGAAGTAGTTTATTTTTAGCAAGAAAATTAATAGAACTAGTTTATTTTTTTAGTTCAAGCAATTATTCCCGCATCGACGTCGACGATGCATATCCCGCATCCTCGTCGTTGACTCGGCGGAGGAGGCCGGCTTGACAGAGGGGCCATGTCCGGGACTGGGCTCCGCCGGGCTGGTATTGGGAGGTGCTACCTTCCGGGGGGCGTAGGTTGGTGAGGACCCAGCCCGTCGTTGACCCTATCCTTGTTTGGTGGCGGTCGCGTGGGCCAGTGACGGTGTCGAGGCTTCCGGACACCATGGAGGTGGTACGTCACCGTGTCAGCGAGGAGGACGATCACGTCCGTCGCTACATGGTTGCGTTGGAGGGCAGTTCCGACAATACCTGGCAGGTTCTTCAGGGATCTCACTGGAGCTATGATCCTGTGATGGTTCCTTCTCTTTGGGTGTCCACCGCCCGCGCCGATACCCGTCGGGTGCTACGGTTCTAGCTGTATTAGCGATGCTATATGTATGATAGTATTCGAGGTGTATTAGTGATAATATTCGACGATGTACGGACGCAAGAGATGATGTAGTTCTGCTTATAATTGAATGCATGCTAATTTGAATACTACTTTATTTTACGATTTGGTTTTGCTTATTGAATGCTCAAATTGGAAAAGTACTCCTACTTTGAATGCTAAAATTGCATAGCACTATGCAAGGCGTATACATTTGATTAGTTGATAGCTTATAGGGTTTATGTTTTTGCAGAAATCTAGGAGCCCCTCCATCATCCCCGCCGTCGTCCCCACCACCAACCCCCCTCCGACCTCGAGGTGAGACCAGCCAAATCTCCATGTCAATATGAGTCCTATATATGAGAGGACGATATCTCCTTTTTTAGAAAGATAATTAAATGATATTTTGGGTTTACTTTAAGTCTGTCGAGTCTCTACCATATATGAGAGGACGAAGAATCCCGACTGTTGTCGTGGGGGTAGCTTCTCCTTTGTCCCCGTGGTGCTAGACAATTTGGTGTAATGCACTCGGGAGCGAAAGGAAGAGCTACCGTCACCGACGGTCGCAATGTCAGAGAGGAATCAGTGAGGGAGAGTCTCCACCATATATATATATATATATGAGAGGACGAAGAATCCCGACTATTGTCGTGGGGGTAGCTTCTCCTTCATTCCCATGTGCTAGACAACTTGGTGTAATGCACTCGGGGATGAAAGGAGGAGCTACCATCACCGACGGTCGAATATGTACACCACATGAGCTGAGCGTTTTCAAGAAAACACTCGACAGACCGATAGTCAACCCGTGTTGAATAATAATGATCTAATTTAGGTTTTTAGTACATATATTTAATTGTACAAGTTTAATATTTGAATTATGAACATAGGAAATGTCGTACTCGGACGACGAAAGTCTCCCGGGGGAGTGTGATTGGTGCCACGACGACCGAGGTCTGTGCGATAGGCCTCACCTGGACGAAGGTCGGTGCTTCAGCATTAAGCTGGAGAGACCTTCGATGTTGAAACGGTACACAACGACGGCAAGTGTTATTTTTTCGTAATTAAGCACGACTTCAACTATTTCAACGTGTAATTTTCATCTTTTACAATTCATGCCATGCAAGACGCTATGTCTTGGAGAGGATGGGTTTTGAAGACCATGAAAGTATGGAAACAAAGAAAATTCACCTAAGGACCCATCATGATATGGATTTTGAAGTAAATCTGTATAATTCTGAGAGTGTAACCCATTTTGGTTGCAAAAATTGGGAAGCATTTTGCAAGATTTATGATTTTGATGAGGGTATGCTTGTCACCATGGATCTTGGTGATCCGGACATCGACCAAGACAATATGGACATTTGGGTCCTTGTTGATACACCTCCAATTCTACCGCTATGTGAGTTTCTCAAACATAGTTATTAACTAATTTATATTGTTCATTTCAAAATAGTTGACAGCTTATTTCCATTGACAGCTTATTTTGATTGTTCAAACAATGTGCGGAACATGGTAGACAGAACCTACTACACCGATGGCTCTGAGTTAACTTATAAGGAGAAAAATCATCTGGTCGCATTTTGTACTGATCTTGAGAATTACAATATCTATTGTAAAACTCCTCCACATTATGGTCAATACGTGCCACTAGTGCACGTGTTGAACTACGGTAACATCCATGGAGATGCCATGGTAAGATTTTTTAGTATTACGACATTCGTGCATCTTTTGCATAAATTCTTTTAAAACTTAACTACATTGCTAACTACGAAGTTATTACTATATGTTTTTCAACAGGAAATCCCGAATGATTGTGTGCCTCATCTGATGTATCAGAGTGGTCGCCTTGATGTTTTGAACATACGTCCAGGTCATCCTACGAATCTCAACTGTCCATACCGGATTTCTAAAAGAAGTGGAGACATGAAAATCAAGGAATGGAAAAAATGTATGGGCAGTCGTAAGGAGGTTCTTGGAAGCAAAAGGAAGCGAAGCGCAAGAATTGGCGACAGGATGATCTCCATTCTCCATAATGAAGAGTCAGGGTCTATATTGTTTTATGCTATTTTACCTTAAAGAGGGTATTTAGGTCCTACCTAATACTGATGATCATGTGCCTAGAACAATTAAGTAGGGTTGGTTCGATGACTATGAGGATGATGATCGTATGACTTGTTATTAATAATGAGTAGAAGTTGTATGATGCTGATTAGTAGGACTTATTATTATGATGATGCATGATGCGGGCATGAAGAGTTATTATATATCAGTGGGTGAAATGAACATGGATTGGATTGAAGTGAAGGCAACATGCATGTGGTGCATGTCAAAAGTAGTACTAATCCAAACTTGATCAAGTTAGGATTAGTATTACTTTCGACATGCACCACATGTTGCCTTCACTTTAATCTAAGCCATGTTTAGGCATAGCAGTAACGTTGGTAAACCAAGCACGGAAATAAGAGAGGACACTTCTCTCTGTTAGCTAGCTAACACATCCTAAATTACCCCCTAAACCACCCCCTTCAGAAAAAAAACAAAAACCTCAGCTCCTACCAGCTGCTGACGCGTGGATGCCTATTGGTCCCGGTTGGTGCCACCAACCAGGACTAAAGGCCCTCCTGCCTGGGCTCGCTGCACCGGCCACGTGGAGGCCCATCTGTCCTGGTTCGTGTAAGAACCTGGACTGAAGGCCTAGGGAATTAGTAATGACCCTTTAGTCCCGGTTCAAAAACCGGGACAAATGGACCTTACGAACCGGGATAATAGGCCCTTTTTCTACTAGTGCATGAAAAAGCTGCAATATGTCGTTCTCACTCGCACCCTCTTCAACTGGACATCTATGTTGGAGTAATGACACATACTTTAATAGATAAATGTATGGAGTGTCATGTCCCTTTTTTTCCTTCATCGTAGTGGTCAGGTTGTGCGACGCTAGGACTATAGAGTAATGTAACTCTGTTTTTCGTACCGTCTCTCCATCATGCTGGTTCGGTGCTGTGACACCAGATGTATGGAGTGTTAAGTATTAATTTCATTCCGTGCCGGAGGGTTGGTTTCCTGGCTCACTTTTGTGTGCTTGGGGCTAATGTTTTGTAGCAACATCAGTGTTTTCCCTCCGTTAAGACTAATGGATCGTTTATTTTCCATCCTTCGAATGAGATGGATGCAATTTTTCCCTTCTGCATGGACTAGCGTGTAATTTATATTTTTAACTTTTTGTCTTCATTCCAATCAAACAGACACCAAATCATTCATTTCCTTCCACTCAACTAACTCTGAATCAAATATTGCTTGCTCACAGGCTCGTTTGTATTGGGAACCAAATGTAAGGAGTAAGGCTAGCCTTTTTTTGCCTCTCATGTTTTTTTCTCTACTATTTGGACCTGGAAGTAAACCATCCGCCTGGAGTACTTCTGTCCACCGCTCCTGCACCGTCGTGTCATTTTTTATGTCAAGGAAAGGCTGCAACATGTCCTTGGCTCTCGCAATTTTTTCGATGGAACATCAGTGTTCGAGTAATGCTGCCAACTTCAATGGACAGGTTTTATGGAGCGTCGTGTTCTTTTTCGGCTTCTCCTCCATAGTGGTCGGTCGTCTGTGCGGCACTTTAAGGACATCAAACACCCATGGGGCAAGCAGCAAGAGCCATGCTGCGAGCGGAGCTAGAACTTTGTGCGAGCCCATCGACTGTGGTCAGCCAAGCTCATGACACCAATGATTACAAAGTATGCGACTAAAGGCATTTGGTGCTCATGACACCAATGATTGCAAAGTGTGCGACCAAATGCGTTTGGTGAGGCGCCCGGCATGACGGGGATCTAGAATCGGAGGGCTCGGTGCTACAGCCGACGCAACAAAAGCTAGGACCAGAGGCACTTAGTGTTGCAACCGGACATGGCGGCGAGCCATAACAACTGCAACCAGAGGCGCCCAGTGATGCAACCGGCATGACGACGAGTTGGAACGTATAATGAAGCATTGTAATTGGAAAGTTAGATACTTATACTATTCAATTTTAAAATAATTTTATTATTCTAGCATTGAGATTTAGTCAGCAAACTTGTTAAGTTGATCGAATAAGGCCAAAATCATCTCGAGAGGGAAAAAACCGGCCACGGGGATGCCATGTAAATGTTCCTTGACCGCTCATGAATTAGCTATTTTTTAGAAGGGTCTATTTGTAAAGTGGTTGGGTTCTTCGTCACAAATCATGCCGAAGATCCCACTCGACCGTTTTCCAATCACGCGATTTGTTTCCTTCTATTGCGCTGACTGTTGTTTGTTGCTAGATCATCGCGTTCCCTTCCCTCATCATTTGTCTTCTATGACTTGCCGATCATGGCGACACAGCTTGGCAATTGACCACGGTGCCGTCTAGCTGCAGATGATTCACTTTAATATTCTCTGAAATCCACTACACACCCACCAACCCACCCACACACACACACACACACACACACACACATAAACACTATTCTGATCATAGGATCAGAATAATATTCTGATAATTAACTGACCCGCCGTAGTAGTAGTTGACCTGCACACAGTGACAACCTATGTTAAAGTTTTGACAAAATCTACATAGTTTAAGAGCAGTTTTGCAAACCTTTTTTTCATACAAAAAAATGTGAACCAAATTTTCCAGCCTATTTCTAAACCGTTTATCGGAATGAGGCAAATGATACGGCGTTGGAAAGCTTCTGCTAATCCACTCATTCTACATATAGAAAGTTTTCCCAAATTTGAGCTTGTATTTTCGGATTTTTTGCAAAACGGCTAATCCAATTGGTGCAAATGATATGGTGTTGGAAAGCTTATGGAAATGCATTTCTTATTCATATAGGAAGTTTGTTCCAATTTTGAACGGTTTAAAGTAACTTAGAAAACGGTTGAAGTTCTTCCGAGTTTGTATTTTTGGTTTATTTTCTAAATGCTTTATCGGAATGTAGCAAATAATATGGCGTTGGAAAGCTTGATATAGAACGTTTCTACCAATTCTTTATGGTTTTATGGTAATTTTTAAAATGACTAAAAACGTTTTTTGGCTGTATTTTTCGCAAACTTTGTGGGAATGGGACAAATAATATACGCTCGAAAGCTATGAAAAATGCGAAACTTTTTCATATAGAAAGTTTTCTTTCATTTCTAGTTGTTTTTAAGTAATTTTTAAAACAACAGATCATGCATTCTGCCTTAGTTGCGAAAACAAAGTCTCCGGAAATGCGCTGCGTGAAGAGGTTGAACTTTTGGGGCAGTTCTGTTTGAACTTCACTCCATTTTTTATGTGTTGTCTTTTTCCCATATCTCCCCAACCAATTATCGGAATGGAGCAAAAGATATACCGATGGAAAGCTATTGAAAACACGCAAATTTCCTGTGTTGATAATTTTTTCATATTCGTGAAGATTTAAAAGATTTTTTCTAAATACGTAAAAACGTGCTTTAAACAGTATACATGAAACTTTGAAATTGTTATCGTAATGTAGCTTATAATATAAAGATGGAAAGCTTATGAATAGGAGCAAATTTTTCATGAAAAATTCGTTTCCATTTAAGAGCAGTTTTAAAAATGGCAAAACAACATCGTTTTGCCTCTTTTTTATCATGTAATTGAAGCTAGGACGCCTCATAATATAATTTTTGAATCGTGTAGGGAAGAACACGTGAACTTCTTGCAACAAACCTTTCAGGTATTTTAACTTTGTGTTCTTTTATTCTCATCTGAAACATATTCCGTGTAGTAGTTGAACTCCTCGTTATTTTCACATTGAACTTCTGTCACGTATTTTCGTTCGTAATTCCTCACCCGTTCATCGGAGTTGCACAAATGATACACCTTTTCGAAACCTGTTGAAAAGACACAACTTTTCCAAATACGGTTTAAATTTTGTTTTGAACAACATACACCAATTTCGCGTGTACAACATACGAGATACTCCATCCATTCCATAACGTAGTGCCTATAGATTTTTGTGAAAGTCAAACTTTACCAACTTTGACCGAGTGTATAGAGAAAACTGTCCACATCTACAATACCAAACATGTACATTCTGAAAATACAAATCATGATGTATTCAATGATGTGCATTTGGTATTCTAGATGTACCTAGTTTTCTTTATAAATGTTGTCAAAGTTTGTAATTTTTGACTTTTGCAAAAATCTATAGGCACTACATTATGGAACGGATGGAGTTCCCTTTTAGAAATTTGTTGAATAAGGGGAACATTTTTATAGTAGAGCATTTTTGTTTCAAATTTGTAATAGAATAAGAGAATTATTTTGAAACACCAAAAACTACATCTTTTTGTGTCTGTTTTTGAACATGTAAATACATGGTGAACCTCTCTCAAAAAAAATTTACCTTTCCCAGGCCAAGCACTTGAATTTCTAGCAACAAAACTTTTATACTTTGCCTTTTTATTCTCTTATTCGTACAAAATGCACACTGTGTAGTACGTGAACTTTTGGCAGTTATCAATTTGAACTTCTCTCTGTTACATGAGAATATCTGAGTTTTTTATAGACATTGAACCGCTCTACCTTTTTAATTCGAACTTCATTATTGTCTATGCTTAGAATCAAACTTCTTCGTTATTTTGAATTGAACTTATCGGTTTCATTCTTTAGTAACTGGAAAAATCCGATTTTTTCAAATAAATATCAAACTGCTCCGCTTTTTCCAATTGAACTTCTTGGTTTTATTCATTAGTAACGAGAAAACCTGAGTTTTTTATATACATTGAACTGCTCCGTTTTTTAAAATTGAACTTCTTGGTTTTAATCTTTAGTATCGGGTCTGAGATTTTTGTAAACATCAAACAACTGAATTTTTTAATTTGGACTTCTTGGTGTTATTCAAAATTTAAATTGAACTTCTTGGGTTTTCTTTTTGAAAACTAAGAAATATGTTTTTTCTATTTAAATTCCTAAATTTATCTACTTTTACATTTTGAACTTCTTGGTTGTCCTTTTTAGAAATAGGACAAAATCATTTTTATTGGTTTTTCGTGTTTTTATGTTTTGTTCAGGTTACCATTCTCTCGGTACAAAAAGTATATGATTTGCCTCGATGACAGTAAGTGAACTTCGTGCACATTATTTATAAAACATACCCTTTTCCAGTATGTGAATTTTCTTATAGATGTACAATAACCTTTTTTGTTTGCACCTCAACAATCAACATGGAACAGTACGATTAGAAACTCATAGAGAGCTATACCACATGAATCATTGAAAATAATGACCAAATGACACAACAAAATGGCTAGGTCAATGGCAGTTCTTTCATAGGCATTTGAAGGAAACAAGTAGGGCATGGAAGAAACAAAATTTGAAGGGAGGTTGAGATCCCTCCTCGATGCACAATGCACAAGTGCACAACTCCTGTGCAGGGGATCCATTTTTGCCAGCGACTTGAGCAAATCATTTTGTCTTAATTTTACAGTCGAAGAGCGAGACTCGGCATGCCATGTTCTGCTAAACGAAAATCCGAGCACATATATAAGAAGAAAATAGATATATGAACTAGCACGAACAAAAGGTGTGTCAGGGCATATTTTTTTGAACTTTATATGCAAAAACTCTCTGTATTTTTTCACCCCTTGCTCTATGTGAACTTCAATTTCCAGACAAGCGAAACTTGGTCGATCGAACCAATGGGTCGACGAGACAAGGAGGACCTTGCAGGCGGCAACTGCACCGTCAGGCATCGGAAACGTCATGCGTTCGTGATAACCCACAAGTATAGGGGATCAATTGTAGCCTCTTTCGATAAGTAAGAGTGTCGAACCCAATGAGGAGCTAAAGGTAGAACAAATATTCCCTCAATTTCTATCGACCATCGATACAACTCTACGCACGCTTGACGTTCGCTTTACCTAGAACAAGTATAAAACTAGAAGTACTTTGTAGGTGTTTTTGGATAGGTTTGCAAGAAAATAAAGAGCACCTAAATAAAAACTAGGGGCTGTTTAGATAAAGACACAATAAAGTAAATATAGTGAGTGTGGAAAAGTGGTGATAGGATTTGCGAAATTGTCCCTAAGCAATTGACTACTTTACTAGACCGATAGCAAGTTTTATGTGGGAGAGGCCACAACTAGCATGTCATCCCTGACTTGGAATTCTATGCACTTATGATTGGAACTATTAGCAAGCATCTGCAACTACTAACGTTCATTAAGGTAAAACCCAACCATAGCATTAAGTTATATTGGTCCCCCTTCAATCCCGTATGCATCAATTTCTATGCTAGGCTGAAGCTTCTGTCACTCTTGCCCTCCAATACATAGTCCTATCAACATACAACTAACCCTATGATGTGATCCACGATCCACGCGCGCACTCATATGATGGGCACCAGAGGACAGCAACATAACCACAAGCAAATTAAATCAATCATAGCAATTCATCAACCACTGATAGGACAACAAAAATCTACTCACACATCATAGGATGGCAACACATCATTGGATATTAATATGAAGCATAAAGCACCATGTTCAAGTAGAGGGTACAGCGGGTTGCGGGAGAGTGGACCGCTGTAGATAGAGGGGGGAAGGTGATGGAGATGTTGGTGAAGATGGCGGAGGTGTTGGTGAAGATCGCGGTGATGATGATGGTGGCCACGGCAGCGTTCCGGCGCCACCGGAAGAGAAGGGGAGAGGGGCCCCCTTCTTCTTCTTCTTCCTTGACCTCCTCCCTAGATGGGAGAAGGGTTTCCCCTCTGGTCCTTGGCCTCCATGGCATGGGAGGGGCGAGAGCCCCTCCGATATTGGATCTATCTCTCTGTCTCTCTCTGTTTCTGCGTTCTGTTATTCTTCCCGTTCACCGTTTCGTATATATATGGAGATCCATAACTCCGATTGGATTGAAACCTTCGCCGAGATTTTTTTCTGAAAATTAGCTTTCTTGCGGCAAAAGAATAGCAGCAACCGCCTTACGAGCGGCCCACGAGGGGGGCAGGCAGGCCCCCTGCCTCGTGGCCACCTCAGGCACCGTCTCGCGTTGATTCTTCTTCCCATATTCTCCAAATATTCCAAAAATATTCTTTGTCCATTTTTATCCCGTTTGGACTCCGTTGGATATGGGTTTTCGGCGAAACATAAAACATGCAACAAACAGGAACTGGCACTCGGCACTGGATCAATATGTTAGTCCCAAAAATAGTATACAAAGTTGCCAAAAAGTATATGAAAGTTGTATAATATTGGCATGGAACAATCAAAAATGATAGATACGACGGAGACGTATCAGCATCCCCAAGCTTAATTCCTGCTCGTCCTCGAGTGGTAATGATAAAAAGATAATTTTGGATGTGGAATGCTACCTAGCATAATCTTGATCATGTATCTTATCATGGCATGAATATTAAGACACGAGTGATTCAAAGCAATAGTCTATCATTTGACATAAAAACAATAATACTTCAAGCCTACTAATAAAGC
Organism: Triticum aestivum; assembly: GCF_018294505.1. NCBI lineage: Eukaryota > Viridiplantae > Streptophyta > Magnoliopsida > Poales > Poaceae > Triticum > Triticum aestivum. The sequence continues at coordinate 637,474,415 of NC_057814.1, forward strand.
AATCATGTCTTTTCAAAATAATATGGCCAAAGAAAGTTATCCCTACAAAATCATATGGTCTGGCTATGCTCCATCTTCACCACACAAAATATTCACATCATGCACAACCCCGATGACAATCCAAGTAATTGTTTCATACTTTTGATGTTCTCAAACCTTTTCAACTTTCACGCAATACATGAGCGTGAGCCATGGACATAACACTATAGGTGGAATAGAATATGATGGTGGAGGTTGTGTGGAGAAGACAAAAAGGAGAAAGTCTCACATCGACGTGGCTAATCAACGGGCTATGGAGATGCCCATCAATTGATGTCAATGTGAGGAGTAGGGATTGCCATGCAACAGATGCACTAGAGCTATAAGTGTATGAAAGCTCAAACTGAAACTAAGTGGGTGTGCATCCAACTTGCTTGCTCATGAAGACCTCGGGCATTTGAGGAAGCCCGTCATCGGAATATACAAGCCAAGTTCTATAATGAAAATTTCCACTAGTATATGAAAGTGATAACTCCAGAGACTCTCTATATGAAGAACATGGTGCTACTCTGAAGCACAAGTGTGGTAAAAGGATAGTAACATTGCCCCTTCTCTCTTTTTTTCTCTTTTTTTTCTTTTTTTTGGATGGGCTTCTTTGGCCTCTTTTATTTATTTTTAAAGTCTGGAGTCTCATCCCGACTTGTGGGGGAATCATAGTCTCCATCATCCTTTCCTCACTGGGGCAATGCTCTAATAATAATGATCATCACACTTTTATTTACTTACAGCTCAATATTACAACTCGATACTAGAAAAGATATGACTCTGTATGAATGCCTCCGGCGGTGTACCGGGATGTGCAATGATCTAGCGTAGCAATGACATCAAAAAACGGACAAGCCATGAAAATATCATGCTAGCTATCTTACGATCATGCAAAGCAATATGACAATGAATGCTCAATTCATGTATATGATGATGATGGAAGTTGCATGGCAATATATCCCGGAATGGCTATGGAAATGCCATGATAGGTAGGTATGGTGGCTGTTTTGAGGAAGATATAATGAGGCTTATGTGTGATAGAGCGTATCATATCACGGGGTTTGGATGCACCGGCGAAGTTTGCAACAACTCTCGAGGTCAGAAAGGGCAATGCACGGTACCGAAGAGGCTAGCAATGATGGAAGGGTGAGAGTGCGTATAATCCATGGACTCAACATTAGTCATAAAGAACTCACATACTTATTGCAAAAATCTATTAGTCATCAAAACAAAGTACTATGCACATGCTCCTAGGGGGATATATTGGTAGGAAAAGACCATCGCTCGTCCCCGACCGCCACTCATAAGGAAGACAATCAATAAATACCTCATGCTCCGACTTCGTTACATAACGGTTCACCATACGCGCATGCTACGGGAATCACAAACCTCAACACAAGTATTTCTACTAATCCACAACTACCTACTAGCATGACTCTAATATCACCATCTTTATATCGCAAAACTATTGCAAGGAATCAAACATATCATATTCAGTGATCTACAAGTTTTATGTAGGATTTTATGACTAACCATGTGAATGACCAGTTCCTGTCATCTCTCTAAATAGATATAAGTGAAGCACAAGAGTTTAATTCTTTCTACAAAAGATATGCCCACGCTCTAACAAATATAAGTGAAGCAAAAGAGCATTCTACAAATGGCGGTTTTCTATGTGAAGAGAAACAGACAATCCAAACTTCAATTGATATAAGTGAAGCACATGAAGCATTCTATAAAGCCATACTCAAAACATATAAGTGAAGTGCATAGAGCATTCTATAAATAAACCAAAGACTATCTCATACCAGCATGGTGCATAAAAGAAAAGTGAAAACTAAATGCAAAAGACGCTCCAAGATTTGCACATATCGCATGAACGAAACGAATCCGAAAACATACCGATACTTGTTGAAGAAAGAGGGGATGGCTTCCGGGGCATCCCCAAGCTTAGAGGCTTGAGTCTCCTTGAATATTTACTTGGGGTGCCTTAGGCATCCCCAAGCTTGAGCTCTTGCCTCTCCTTCTTCTCCTCACATCGAGACCTTCTCGATCATCGAACACTTCATCCACACAAAACTTCAACAGAAAACTCGGTAAGATCCGTTAGTATAATAAAGCAAATCACTACTCTAAGTACTGTTGCAAACCAATTCATATTTTGTATTTGCATTGTGTCTACTGTAGTATAGCTTTTTCATGGCTTAATCCACTGATATAAATCGATAGTTTCATCAAAACAAGCAAACTATGCATAAAAAACAGAATCTGTCTAAAACAGAACAGTCTGTAATAATCTGAACATTCACCATACTTCTGATACTTGCAAACTTATGCCAAAATTAGGAAAAATAAAAAATTTGTATAGAAAGACAGTGCAAAAATTCTCAGAACCATTTGACGTTCCAGTAAAAAATGAAAAATCGCGCACTACAGCCAAAGTTTCTGTCCTGCACCATACAAACCAACAAGCATTGTAAACATCCTAAAGGCAAACCTTGGAACATTATTTTTATAATACAATGGAATTGTACAAGGGGATAATTATTTTTGTTGAAAATTTTCTCTAATCAAGATTCACAAAGTTTCCGTGAGCATGAAAAAGTTCAAGGCTAGCTCCCACTTTAACAATGCTCGTCTTTCTCACTTTTGCTTTTCTTTTCGAAAAGTTTTAGGTTCCCCTCTTTATTTTTTTGTTTTTAAACTATATAAAAGCAATCAACAGAAATAAATGACTCTCTAAAACTTCCGGGTTGTCTCCCTGGCAGCGCTTTCTTTAAAGCCATTAAGCTAGGCATATAGTGCTCAAGGTGTGAATCCAGCCGGATCCCAAGGTATATCAATGCCAATTTTAATTAACAATGATTTGGCATTTAGTAGTGAGCACAAAGTAACATATCTCAAGCAATGACGAAGTCTAACTCTCTTCCTATGCATCGGGATGTCATAAAAGAACAATTCATGCACACAAAGTAAAGGCCAATGCATAGCATAAGCGGTTTCTTGCAATTTTATCGTGTTGGAAACATAGAGAGGTGGAGATGTAGTTCCTCTCTCATAATAATTGCAAGTAGGAGCAGCAAGCACATGCATATTATATCTATCAAAATCATCATGTGTAATAGTAAAACGCAACCCATCAATGTAATCCTTAATAAGGGCCAACTTCTCCGATATAGTGTAGTCGGGAAAATTCAAAAAGATAATAGGACTATCATGCGTGGGTGCAATAGCAACAATTTCATGTTTAACATAAGGAACTATAGCAAGTTCATCTCCATAAGCATAATTCATCTTGGCATCTTGGCCACAAGCATAGCAAGCATCATCAAAAAGGGATATTTCAAGAGAATCAACGCGATCATAACAACCATCATAGCAATCATCCTTCGGTAAGCACAAAGGGAAATTAAACAATGTATGAGTTGAAGAGTTACTCTCATTAGGAGGTGGGCACGGGTGATCAATCCGCTCTTCCTCCTTTTGTTCTTCGCTCTCCTCCTCATCTTTTTCATCTAATGAGCTCACAGTTTCATCAATTTCTTCTTCCATAGATTCCTACAAAATATTAGTCTCTTCATGGACAGCGGAGACTTTCTCAATAAATACATCAATATCGGAATAGAATTCATAATTGGCATAGCAATATTTAAGGATAGCTAAATTTTCATGTCTATAAACAGCATCATAAAGATTTTCAAACTCTTTGAACATAGATTCAATTTCATAAGCACCCATAAAAGCAACGAATTCTTCTATTTGTTCCACATCATAGTAATCATATATACCTCTAGCATAAGAAGCCAAGGTTTCATTATCATTAAATTTGCATGAAAAGGGAAGGTGTGGAGCCTTCATCCTAGAGCAACAAGTATAATCATATCTCAAGCATAGTTGCCTAGCATACCAATATAACATATAAATTTGATCCCATAATAGTTTCCCTTTTTGAGTCAAGCAATAATCCTAAAAGTATTCACGTTGATCCAACATTACTCCCATTATAAAGTTGAATGGGGTTTCCTCAGGATTATCAAAGTAGTACATGATATCTTTCACATAATGATCATCGAGGGTTTTAGGAGGTTCCCCATCTCCATGAGTAGCAAGTACACCTAATTTTTTTGGTATTTCGTGTCCCATATCCATAACTAAAGATAGAGAACAACTAAGAACAACAAATAAAAATTACTTAGTGATAAAGCAAACAAGCACACACGAGAATATTCACCCCACGCTATGGCTCCCCGGCAACGGCGCCAGAAAAGGTCTTGATAACCCACAAGTATAGGGGATCAATTGTAGCCTCTTTCGATAAGTAAGAGTGTCGAACCCAATGAGGAGCTAAAGGTAGAACAAATATTCCCTCAAGTTCTATCGACCACCGATACAACTCTACGCACGCTTGACGTTCGCTTTACCTAGAACAAGTATAAAACTAGAAGTACTTTGTAGGTGTTTTTGGATAGGTTTGCAAGAAAATAAAGAGCACCTAAATAAAAACTAGGGGCTGTTTAGATAAAGACACAATAAAGTAAATATAGCGAGTGTGGAAAAGTGGTGATAGGATTTGCGAAATTGTCCCTAAGCAATTGACTACTTTACTAGACCGATAGCAAGTTTTATGTGGGAGAGGCCACAGCTAGCATGTCATCCCTGACTTGGAATTCTATGCACTTATGATTGGAACTATTAGCAAGCATCCGCAACTACTAACGTTCATTAAGGTAAAACCCAACCATAGCATTAAGTTATATTGGTCCCCCTTCAATCCCGTATGCATCAATTTCTATGCTAGGTTGAAGCTTTTGTCACTCTTGCCCTCCGATACATAGTCCTATCAACATACAACTAACCCTATGGTCTGATCCACGTGCGCGCTCATATGATGGGCACCAAAGGACAGCAACATAACCACAAGCAAATTAAATCAATCATAGCAATTCATCAACCACCGATAGGACAACGAAAATCTACTCACACATCATAGGATGGCAACACATCATTGGATAATAATATGAAGCATAAAGCACCATGTTCAAGTAGAGGGTACAGCGGGTTGCGGGAGAGTGGACCGCTGTAGATAGAGGGCCGAAGGTGATGGAGATGTTGGTGAAGATGGCGGAGGTGTTGGTGAAGATCGCGGTGATGATGATGGTGGCCACGGCAGCGTTCCGGCGCCACCGGAAGAGAAGGGGAGAGGGGCCCCCTTCTTCTTCTTCTTCTTCCTTGACCTCCTCCCTAGATGGGAGAAGGGTTTCCCCTCTGGTCCTTGGCCTCCATGGCATGGGAGGGGCGAGAGGCCCTCCGAGGTTGGATCCATCTCTCTGTCTCTCTCTGTTTCTGCGTTCTATTATTCTTCTCTTTCACCATTTCGTATATATATGGAGATCCGTAACTCCGATTGGATTGAAACCTTCGCCGAGATTTTTTCCCGAAAATTAGCTTTCTTGCGGCAAAAGAATAGCAGCAACTGCCTTACGAGGGGCCCACGATGGGGGCGGGTGCGCCCCCTGCCTCGTGGCCACCTCGGGCACCGTCTCGCGTTGATTCTTCTTCCCACATTCTCCAAATATTCCAAAAATATTCTCTGTCCGTTTTTATCCCGTTTGGACTCCGTTTGATATGGGTTTTCTGCGAAACATAAAACATGCAACAAACAAGAACTGGCACTGGGCACTGGATCAATATGTTAGTCCCAAAAATAGTATAAAAAGTTGCCAAAAAGTATATGAAAGTTGTATAATATTGGCATGGAACAATCAAAAATTATAGATACGACGGAGACCTATCAGTTCGCGCTGCGTTGGGGGGTTGGGGGCGAAGATATCGCCGAGATCCGGGAGCTGGAAGAACAAGACCGGCGATCGAAGGGGTGGGCCGCGATTGTGGTGCGAGGGTCGTGCAAGGACTTGCTCGTTCCAGCCGCGCACAAAGAGGAACCTAGCAGCGACTAGCGGGAGGATCCTGGGAGTTCCCCGGAGGCAGAGAAGCAGAAGATGAAGGCAGAGGGTGAGAGGAGGCTAACCAGAGGATAGAAGTGCGGGGTTGACCGGAGGTGAGGGACGCGGTGACCAGTGAAAGGGTCGTCTCGGACGGATGCAAAATTTTCTGTTCCCCACATACTAGTGTCAAAAGATATTTCCTCTTCATTCCACTCGGTCCAGAACAAAACCATTTATTTCCTTTCACTCGGACTAACTTGCCGTTTTCACTACCGTTTTTATTCATTCTATTTATGTGAGTGATAATCTTTTCACCCATTACTTATAAGTTCGTCATACGAGTTAGGGTCGTCTTGGACGGATGCAAAAATTTCCGTTTCCCACATACTAGTGTCAAAAGAAATTTCCTCTTCATTCCACTCGGACTGGAACAAAACCATTTATTTCCTTTCACTCGGACTAACTCCGAATCATTTTTTCATTGCTAACAAACTCGTGTGTGTTGGACGGCAAAAGTATGGAGTTACGTCAGCCCCTTTTTGCCCTCCTGCGTCTTTTTTCTAGCCTGAAAGAAACTAATCCGCCTGTAGTACTTCTCTCCGCCCCTTCCCTCCCAAAGAGGCAAGTTGTTCATGCGTCGCTGGGTCAGTTTTCTAGGACATGGAAAAGCTCCAATATGTCGTTCTCTCTCGCACCCTCTTTGACGGACATCTATGTTGGTGTAATGCTACACACTTCAATTAAAAATGTATGGAATGTCATACCCTTTTTCTGGCTTCGCTATAGTGGTCAAGCAGTCGGACACCAGGACGTTTTTACATTGTTTTTGCATCGTCATGCCATTTTTATTCATTCTATTTGGGTCAATACAAATATTTTCTCCTCTTATAAACTCTTCATGTGAGTTAGGGTTGACTCTGACGGATGCAAAATTTTCCCTTTCACATAGGCTAATGTAAAAAAAAAATTCCTCTTCATTCAACTCGGACCGACACCGAACCATTTATTTCCTTTCACTCATACTAACTTCGAGTCATTTTTCCTTTGCTCACAAGCTCATGTGTGTTGGGTGCCCAAAGTATGGGGTGACATCGTCTTTTCTCTAGCCTGAAAGAAACGAATCCGCCCGGAGTACTTCTCTCCACCCTTTCCCTCCCTCTAGAGGGCCAAGTTGCTCCTGCACCGCCGGGTCATTTTTCTATGACATGCAGAAGCTGCAATATGTCGTTCTCTCTCTCACCCTCTTCAACTGGACATCTATGTTGGAGAATGACACATTTTAATAGAAAAATGTATGGAGTGTCATGTCCCTTTTTCTGCTTCACCGTAGTGGTCAGGCTGTGCGACGCCAAGACTATAGGGTAATGTAACTTTTTTTTGTACAGTCTCTCCATCATGCTGGTTTGGCGGTGTGACATCAGATGTATGGAGTGTTAAGTATTTATTTCATTCCTCGCGAGAGGGTTCACTAATAGAAAACGACCCATTTGTCCCGGTTCTAGAGGCCATTTAGCCCCGGTTCTGGAACCGGGACTAAAGGGTCTAGACTAAAGCCCAAAACGCGAACCAGGATAGAAGGGGCTCTACGTGGCCGCTGCGGGGCGCCAAGGCTGGAGGCCCTTTAGTCCGGTTGGTAACACCAACCGGACCAAAACGCATCCACGCGTCAGCAGCTGGCAGGAGTTGGGGTTTTTGTTTTTTAAGGGGGGGGGTTAGGGGGTTTTGGAGGGTTAATTTGGGTTTCATATATTGTGGTAGCTAGCTAATAAAGTGTCCTCTCTTTCTCCGTGCTTGGTCGACGCTAGCTGCTATATACATATAGAGAGAACTCAACACGCTAGCTAGTAAGCAAATGAAGGAACCCTTAATTACACAAGATCGTCATGAACATATACAGAGAGGAGTGACCTCTCTTTCTCCGAGAGATTGGTTGAACAACAAGTTTTCGTATATCTATCTGACGCTACTAGCTACATACATATAATATAAGATCTCTTACAATCCCTAACATCTCATGTCTATATCAATTTCCACATGGTATTCTCCGGCTTTATGTATGACGTGGTCAAGAAAGAATCCCGCCAATTCCTCTTGAATTGCTTTTATGCGATCATGTTGAGGAGTGCATCCCGCATCTGCCAGATCTAATTTAAAGAAGGGGGTCAATACATATATATGAATGAAACTCAACACAAATGATGGTAATAAAATAAAATTGTGAATATTATTGTTTACGTACTTCAAATTGTTTTCAGAGTAGCCCCGCTCACAGGTCGAGTGGCAGATGAACTTGCAAATGTAGTATCCACAAAAATCATTCCCGCCTTCCTGCCACAAGTACTTTACCAGAAATAGAGTTCAATCAAACTAATAATCAAGCATGATAGATGGTATTGATGAAACTAGCTAGAATCAATGGGAAATGCGCGAAACTAGGTAGTAGTACTTACTTTCGGGTGTGTAAATCGCAGCTCCCTCGGCAGTGCCGGAACAATTCCGGTGAACTCTTTCCAAACCCTGCCAGACAAAGGTAATAATTACTTGATATCAGGAAATGAACAAAGTTTTCAATATGGTGCGATAATGATTGATTGAACTTACTTCTGGAGCATTTCAGTCATGTCCGTATAGTCCTGGGGATCTTTTCGTCTCGAGTCTAAGACGGTTACTACTCCCCGGTCAAGCTTAATCTCTAGGAGAATAAAGTGGAAGCTGTGCACGCATGCATAACTCATCAATTACATTACTATAACCTCGAGTAATAAGGGAAACCGAATATGCACAAGACAGTAACTCTCACCTGAAGTTGTAAGGAAAGAGTATTTTATCTTTGTTTTGATTTTTAAGCAACGATTGTAGCAAGTTGTCCTTGGTTTCTGTGACTTTCTTTTGAACCGTCCATTCATGTATGATATTTGGGTTAATGAACCCAATGTCATAGATTTGTGGTTTTCTGCATTCAACGATCTTCAATCTGCATAATATAGTGAGGATAATTATATACAAATGCAATAACAGAGCTGAGCTATATATAGAGACTTAATTACGGAAGTAGTACTTACAGACTGTAGAAAGTCACGAGTGTTTTGTTGAGGGCCTTTTGATTGTATAACTGGAATAACTCGTCAAATTCAACAGACAACAGATCCATTCCAACGAGGTCATGCTCCTCTTTAATTCTCAGCGTCAAAGTATCCTTCCCAGACTCGCTGCAGGTTTTCATGTACCAGTCATGGAATCTTCACATCATCTTTGTTAGAGGAGGAGGATGATCATGTTTGACGAGAAGCTTCCCGTACTGCTATATGAATTCGTCCACCTCCATTGTTTCAAACACCACATCATCGCTCAGGTAATCAGCAGGATTGGTACCGGCCACCATCCCCAGCATATTAGCGATGATATCGCTAGACACCTTGAGCGGGGGCACGATTGGTTCGCCTATTTGCCAAGCTGGGGAATTTTTTTCCCACTTCTTCGTTCTGCTAACCTTTTATCACTGGAAGTAATTCCCGAGTGTCGTGCATCTTGATATGTGTTTCTAAGACAGCAGACATAGTTGGAATCCGGCAGAGGCGGTGGTGGTCGCTTCAGGGCATCGATAGTGCGCTTCGCTTTCACCGGATCAATCATCTCGTTCGGAGGTGGAGGTCTCTTTGCAAAAAAGTCCCTCACTTAGGCTTCACAGATCTCCATGTTTTCCTTCTCGGTCCTCTCGTATGGTAACTTTTCCGGAGCCTTAAGAGATGGACCGTATTTGAATTGCCTCCTGCCTCTGCTTGTACTGCTAGCCGCCGGAGCGGTGAAGTGTCTCTTCCATTGTTGCTTACGAGGCGGAGAAGGAGGCGGAGTGCTCCGACACGCCGGAAGAGCCATAGTGGCGGCGTCTCTCTTCCACCGTTTCTAACGAGGCGGAGGAGAAGGCGGACTGCTCTGACGCGTCGGAGGAGGCGAAGGAGGAGGCGGAGTGCCCTCACACGCCGGAGAAGCCGGAGAAGGAGGCGGAGTGCCCTGACTCGCCGGAGGAGGAGGCGGACGCGTCCAGTTTGGAAGCTTGATGTACTCCTTCCACCATAGACATGTACTCCTCAGAGCATTAACCAGCTAATTCTCCCCTTCACCTGTAGGGTGGTCAAGCTCGAGCTCCTCAAATACCTCCATTACTTCATCCACCGTCACAACAGCATAGCCATGTAGAATCGGACGGCAGAGAAAAGTTCCGTCGGGTTGTGGAGGTGTAACAGAGCCGACAGCCGCCTTCAAAGTGAGGTTATGCAATTTCGTCATAAGCTGGCAATGTTGAGCCTCCGTGATGGTATCCACGGGGTAGCTAGGAGTTGTGAAGTCAGGCTGAACGAGCTCCTTGGAAGCCACGCTGCTTCTCCGCTGAGATGGCGGGGTAGCTTCTGTGGTAGCTTCGTGCCGCTGAGATGGTTGGTCGGCAGCTCGCTGGCTCTCAAGTTCCTCTAGCTTTTGTAGTCTTTCATTGAGCTTCTGAATTTTGCTCAGCTCCGCTTTCCTCCTTCTCTCCCGGCTTCTGTAACCGCCTGCACCGGGAAACCCAACCACCCACGGAATGGAGCCTGGTGTGCCTCATGTTCGTCCAGGGTGCTCAGGATTCCCGAGGGCCTTAGTCAGCTCGTCCTTCTCTCTATCGGGAATGAAACGTCCCTTCTTGCGCTGCGGTGTATACTTCCTGGTTTTGCAAGTTGCTCATCCGTCCAACGGCACTTCCCTGTTTCAGTGTCCAAATTTCCCCCAACCCTGAAGAACCTAGTCCTTGAACGGTCTGGCCAGTTCAATGTCTCTAGTTCGACCCCTTTAGCAATCAGGTCATTCTCAGCTTTGTCCCACAACGGTCGGGCTTTGAGGTAGCCACTTGACCCCATGTGATTGTTATACTGCTTCTTTGCAGCATTGTTCTTGTTTGTCTCTGACATTTTCTTACTCTAGCCCGATGTCTTGTAGGCCACAAATGCGGGCCAGTGATATCTTAGCTTCTCAAATTGGCCGGTGAATTCTCGAGTCTTCCCTTTGTCAACAAACTTTTATTTCAACTCTTTCTTACACCTCCTGAATAGATCTGCCATCTTCTTAAGAGCACACGCCTTGACCTGTGGCTCTATAACTGGCTTATTCGGATCCTCCTCTGGCGGTAGGGTGAAATTTTCCTTCAGCGAGGTCCAAAGATCATCTTTCTGTCTATCAGTGACATAAGAAACTTAAGGGTCGTCGTCCTTAGGGTTATACCATTGCTGGATGCTGATCGGGATGGTGTCCCTAACAATAGCTCCGCACTGAGCAGAAAATGCGTCGTTGGTCCGCTTGGGTTCAATCGGTAGGCCATCGTTCGCGATTGCTGTGATCTTGAACCTTTCATCCTGGTGCAACCTTTTCTTCAGGTATCGTCTTGTTACAGAAGTTTGGCTCGATCCGGAGGGCTATAAAAGAATAAAGAAGCGCTAATATATGTACATACCAAAACAATTAATGCATCAATTAGTCAGCACAGGCTTAATTAATATATATACTAATAACCCACAAGTATAGGGGATCGCAACAGTTTTTGAGGGTAGAGTATTCAACCCAAATTTATTGATTCGACACAAGGGGAGCCAAAGAATATTCTCAAGTATTAGCAGTTGAGTTGTCAATTCAACCACACCTGGAAAACTTAATATCTGCAGCCAAGTATTTAGTAGCAAAGCAGTATGGAAGTAACGGTAACGATGGCAAAGGTAACGGTAGCAGTTTTGTAGTAATTGTAACAGTGGCAACGGAAAAGTAACTAAGCAAAGATCAATATGTGAAAAGCTCGTAGGCATTGGATCAATGATGGATAATTAGGTCGGATGCGATTCCTCATGCAACAGTTATAACATAGGGTGACACAGAACTAGCTCCAGTTCATCAATGTAATGTAGGCATGTATTCTGAATATAGTCATACGTGCTTATGGAAAAGACTTGCATGACATCTTTTTTCCTACCCTCCAGTGGCCACGGGGTCCTATTGGAAACTAAGGGATATTAAGGCCTTCTTTTAATAGAGTACCGGACCAAAGCACTAACACTTAGTGAATACATGAACTCCTCAAACTACGGTCATCACACTACAAAAAAATACACTTCCATGATGATACGTGTTTGTCACAGTAGGTCGCGTTTTTTGTCATGCATGTACATCCATGACAATTTTATGACAGAATCAAGATAGTCATACATGTGCTATCGTAGAAGTGTTCCATGACATTACCAAAATTATCATCACGGAAGTGTCCACTTCCATGACGATAAATCGCGCGTCACAGAAGTGCTTTCGTCAAGGGTGACCGACACATGGCATCCACCGTAACGGAACGCCGTTAAGCTATCGGGTCCGGTTTTGGATCCGATAACCCGCTAACAGCCTCGACCAATGGGGATTTTCCACGTGTAAAATCATCATTGGCTGGAGGAAACACGTGTCGGCTCACCGTTGGGATAGATGTCATCCACTCATTGGACCGAAGGCGCCTATGATACGTCGACACATGGCACGGCCGAACAGAGGCCCATTCCTGTGAAAAGGCCGGCCCGTTTTACTTGGTCAAAAGGTGGAGGGCCAGCCCACGGAAAGCCTGTTAACGGCATGTTCGCATATAGCCCATTTACAGCCCGCTAACCCAGGGCCCGTTAAGACCTATCCGAATTAGGCCCAGTAGCATCATCTGGGTCGTCCAATATAATTCCAACCCATTTTAAGTTCTGTCCCATGTATGGCCCATGACGTCTTTCGGCCCATATGAGGCCCTTTGTAACTCTTGGCCCATTAACGGCCCGTGGTGAAACTGGCCCGTAATGAACAGTGTATCACTTTATACCCATTAACGGCCCATTAATCCATTGGGCCGTTTGCAGCCCATGTTATCTTTCGGCCTTCTCAGGGCCCATTTATTCTTGGGCTCATTTCCAGCATTCAGTTACTTACGGCCCGTTACTGTCATTTTCTGCTTGTGGGCCAAATTCAGCCTGTGGTTACAATCGGCCCGTTTGTGGCCCGTTAATACGTTGGGCCGTTTTCATAGCGTCATCAAATACGGCCTATAAACGACGGCCCCTTATGGTCGGCCAATGAACAGACGACTCCAACTCTAGCCCGTTTACATCCATAATGCGGTCAGTTTTTGGCCCATGTTTGGCCAATCGATCATACGGCCCGTCTAAGGCCCATTGATGATACTGCCCGTAGAAGGCCCATTGTTTCTACGGCCCGTAGAAGGCCCATTGTTTCTACGGACCGTAGAAGGACCGTTGTTTCTACGGCCCATAGGAAGCCCAGTGTCACTACAGTAAATATGTAGCCCATGGCCTGTTAAAGGCGGGAAGCTACTATAGGTTTAGACCTGCTAATGGCCCAAGATGATTATAGGCCCACGTTTTGGCCCATATGAGTAATGGGCCGGACTGAAGACCGACAACACTGAGATCCACAGAACCTTCCGGCCTAAATTACAGCATACCGACCAAAGAATAAACCTAGACTATACAACAAAGAAATTACGGCATATTACATCCACTGGGAATCAAAGTTCGCTACCGGTGATAATAAAGCGCAACATGACCGCAGATTACATACACTGGGCATCAAAGGTTGCCACCAGTGCATATAAACGCGCCGACAAAAGAATATACAAAACTGAGAGCACTTCAAAAGCCACTAGACCTGGCAAGCTCGGGCCCCACAAGCAGCCGAACAAGCTGATGAGACCTCAGTTGTGTCAACATGGATGCTTCATCCCTAGCTGTATGGCACCATAGTGCGCAAGGCAGTCCCTTGCATCTTCATTACATCTTTGACTTCAAGTCGGAGCTGAGCTGAAGCAAGCCTTTTCGCTTTAATTTGAGACTGAATAAGTCAAACTGATTGAGGCAGCGACTGCACAGAGGTTGTCTCACACCTGCTGGTGAGTAGCTTCAACTCACTGTCTTCATCAAGACAGGACCTTGGGGTCATCTCGCTGTCCTCAAGATGGTTTGGCTCACTATCTTTCCTAAAGTTCTCCTGGCATAAGAGATACGACTCTGAAAGAGAAACAAGGAGACACATAACAGGTTTCACAATTATATAAGAAAATAAATGGATCTGTTCTGCATAAGGAACATGTTTTTACAACTACAATTTAAAACTAGTAGTTGTTGCAAACATCCAATCAGATGTAAACAGCAGTGGAGGAAATGATGCCTATCCAAATCTATACTAGAACAAAGTTTGAAGGCTTGAGAAGGATGAACTTACATTACATGTTAACACGGGCTGGACAAAGCCCTTCTCCATGTTGATGGAAAGATAATTCAGTAAATTCCCCAAAGAAAATTCTTTATAAGCGTTGCCATTATTCTACATTTTGCAAAGAGTAAATATAGATCAAATAATATTGGAAGAAACAGAGGATAATGAAGCTCAGGTGCAGACTGATGATACATAATCAAATAGCAATTAATTAAGTACAGCGTTACAAGGCAAAAGGTACTGACAAGAGGAATGCAGACATCAACGTGTGCAGTGGCATTGGCTTTATTCAACATTTTGGTAAGAGTAAATGTAGATATGATAATTTGGAGAAAGTGGAGGGCAGGGCAGATAAGATGCAGAGTAATGCTAGACAATCAACTATCTCGCGATGCATGTACAGTAATACCACCACCGTCTGTTATTAGTTGTCGCTCAAATGGATGTATCTAGCACTATTAAGTTCTAAATACATCCAATTGATCAACAATTAATTCGACACAGAGGGGGTACATGACAACAGGTACTTACATGAGCAATCCAAAACTTCATAACCATTGTGTTAATTCTACATTTATCTAAGAGTAAATATAGATCTTATAATTTCAAGCAAAGGGAGGATAAAGAAGCGAACATTTACAGTGATGCTACATAATCAAACAGCAATGAGTGTAAGTATGCTGACAAAGGGCAAGAGATACCGTAAATTATTTAAGATCTATTTTCCGGGTGAGATCAATAACTTAAGCACATATGGAAGAGTACCACCTCTCTTGCGACGCCGTGCAGGCCCCTGCTGATACCTTGAGAGTGTTGCGGGTGCGATGGCTGTCGGCGGCGGGGAAGAAGACTTTAGATGGCAGACGGCCGGGTTGGAGGATAAATCCTGTTGCCGTGGACGAGGCGGTCGTACGAGCGGCAACGGCAAAGTGGACGACGGCACCGATGAAGCGAGACGACGCGATGAAAGGATCCTGGTCCGGCGCCGTGGATGAGAGACGTCCATCTCTCGCAGTGGACGACGGGGTAGGGGTAGCGGCTCCAGCAAGGTGGAGGATGGGGTGGCGGACGGAGGAGGCTGGCCGCAGTGGGGAGGTTGTCGTGGCGCCGATGGTGTATGAATGGGGAAATGGAGGGGGAGGGGGGATCTCAAACTTTGGGACGCGCTTATCTGAAATGTGGGAAAGTTACGAACTTATCCCCCGTTTAAAATTTCGGACATCACGTCGGTTGGGGATAGGACGGTAATCTCGCATCTCCCAAATATTTGCAGGTAACGATTTCGGGAGAGGAGAGGGTGTTTTGCCGCCCACGGTTGGCGCCCACGGTGCATGTACGGGGCTGACAGGTAGGGTGGTTGTGTCACGTCTAAGGGAAGTTACACATCTTCCCCTATTTAAAATATTAGCCTACATCGATTTCGGATGAGGAGAGTTTGTTTTGCCGCCCACCGTGGATGAATGGGGAAATGGAGGGAGAGACACATGTCTTTTGGACGAGCTTGAATCAAATGTGTTTTGCCGCCCAGATTTGGCACCCACCGTGTTTGAATGGGCTCAGAGGTCGTCGTGTCACGTCTGATTAAAGTTACTAGTCTAACCCTATCGACAGCAGTGTAAATCCGGTCGATAAGGATGTCAATTGTCAGGGGTAGACAGTAATTTCCATCTCGCAAACACTTGCTTTGGGCAGCCCACAAATGATAGTGGGTGTTTAGCCGCTTCGTTCAAAACTTGGGAGAATTAGCATTCACGTTTGCCCTGGGCCCTGGCAACTAAATCAAAATCCATTTTTTTATTACGAATATCCACAGATAATTCTACGTTTTGTTATTTATTTCTTCAAAACCACAACAAAGATTTATTCCACCATTATATATGATTATGATTTAGAAATGTCGTGATCTTCGAATTCAGTAGGTTGGATACACTTTGAGTCAAACAGTTATTTCATCCAATACAATATGCTCACACGAAAAACAGTTCACCTTATGTCAATCATACAAGTACTAAGGATTACCTCGCCTAAAAAATTTGGATCATTACAACACATGGACAACATAGGGGGTCTTACAACATAATCCATTCAGAGACATGACACAACATGCAAGTACAATAGTCTAATGACAATTTCAACTGCGATCTAAAGAAGAACTGGGATTACCCTGGGCTTCAGATAGCAGAAGCAGCAAGACCTCCTCCGTCTTCAAATGCAACATTCTTACTTCCTCCAATTCTTGGGTTGCTTGCATAATGCGTGCAGCTAATTGCATAATTTCCAGCTTCAAGATCGAGATTACCACATGCATGGTAGCCACACCATCTCTTTCTACCTCTAGTAGAGCCTCAAGAACTATAATATATGTGCTCAGACTGCTCTCCGGCGGTGTTGCCTCTGAACTGCTACCATCTGGTAACATGGATGGCGCACTGCTTCCACAAATAGATTCTGGGGTTGTACATTGTGTCCTAGTGTGAACGGCATCCTGAAAGGTTTCCGCTGGACATAAGTAAGAGATAGTTATCGCATGATCCAGGCAGTAAGCTTACATGGTAAACGACATACGAATTATTGCCGAGCATGGCAAGCTATATTTAAATGGTTCGAAGCAGCATCAGCCGAAAAGAAATTAAAATGGTAAGATGAAACTAGGGATGTAAGTGGCAAATAAACGACATCCGCCAGTCCCATCTAGTTAGTTTTTGCTAGCTCCCTGGTTCATTCTCCTCAAAAAACAAAAACTCTTTTGAACTATCATACCACTAGTGGACTTTAATCGGGATTAAACGGGACCCAGTTGACATCCCTAGTTGAAAGGGAGTGTACCACCGCTATATTTAAGTTGCCAAGGCATCTAAGCAGTTGAAATAATCTGAGAAAGCACTTAACAGTGTGGCCTCATATAAACTAGGAAGACAGTCTTGTGATGAAGTTCAGAGGAAAAGTTAAGGACTCAAATGAACTAGGCATGCATTTATTTACGATAGTACAACAGGCACTGCTGACATATTGGCCAACTCAGGTATAGCGTAACAAGTAAAAAACAAGCATTCGAATCAAGCAATACAGCAAAGCAGACAACTGAACTATTTGTTATTCTATAGGATTACAGGTTGAGGGCACAAGCCAAGAAAGCAGCTCACACGCATTACATTTCACATGTACTAAAACACACTGGCTTACCATATGTTGCTGTCAAGCCTCGCTGCTGTTGCAATGTTCTTTGAAGATATTGTCAGCATCCCGTGGTTGCAAATCTACTTGTTGTAGTTTATTCTGCACCCTCTATTTAGGTAAAATTAATTTTAATCGCGTGCACTGGTTCGAAGTGATCATCAATGGTTCATCTAAACTAATGAAAGAAGAGTGTGTGCATACACGACAATATATCTGCTTCCCTCTATGTTTATGCTTGTTCGAGGTGCCAGCCCCAAAAGAACAAATATTTTGCTTGATGGGGTTGGCAGCTCTATAATTAATAGAAGCATCAAATTAGTCATGCAACTTGGGAAGATCAAGAACACACAAAAAAGTAATGAACAGAAGCTCGTAGCAGTGATGTAATAGCTAGCATCAGAAAATGTAGGGTAAAACGAACAAAAACCAGCGGAACCATATGCTAGTTTGCTGATGTGTAATTAAGCATAGAGAACATGAAGCAGTCTGATGGAACCAACAGGTGGCATCAGAAAAACACCATTATCATAAAATATAGCATGCAAGAAGTAAAATAGTAGGCAGTGATATCTAGGAAGTACAGTAATACTTAGGACAAAACTAAAGCATATTAACTATATGTGCACTGGTATGTAATTTAGCACATGTAGCATGTTCACTACCAGAAGTATGGCCCTACAGGTGCAAGCAGAATAACGCGTCTCATAAAAAACCGAATGATGCCCTGAAGAAATTCAAAGGTGCGGTGCTTATGCTAAGAAAGTGAACGTAGGCGTCGGCCGTTGGATAATAGTGCCTGATTCACGGCGGCGTATGGGTATCGTTGGCATACTTGATAGCTAAGGATCGTTGATGGTGCTCGTGTTGCGGTTGAGTCTGGGCCGGCTGTCGCCGTCGCTGAAGCGGCTCCGGTGCTACGGTTGCGGCGCCTGTCGACATACAAGAAAGCTCATCTGTGGTAAGTGAACAGTTGCACGATAAAGAGAAAAACCGAAGGAGTACAGATCGAAATAACCTGATGAGGCTGCGGCATAGGTAAAGCACGGCCGGTGGAGTAGAATATGGCGTCCGTGGAGCGGGTCCGGTGCAGTGGACGAAGGCTTCGGCGGGCGCGTTGTACAGTGCTTTCGGTGAGGCGGATCTGTTGCGGACGAGGGCTTGTATGAAGGGCTAGCGAAGGGACGGACGAGGGAGTCAGTGAAGGGCCTACACTGTGGTGGACGAGGGCGCCGGTTAAGCAGATCCGGTGCGGTGGACCATGATGGCGGTCAAGGAGATCTGGAGCGGTGTACAAGCCAGTCGCTGAAGCGGCTCTGGTGAAGTGGTGAGTTGGCAGTTGGGGGTTCCAAGGTGCGGAAGGTAGATCCGTCGGGGTGTGAGGTCCACCGCTGCGGCGGAGGACTAGATTCGGCGGCTTGCCGTGGTTGGGGGGTGGTCGGGGAGGGGAAGGGGAGGGGCTCTGGGGAAGAATGTTGGGGGCAAAGAGGGGAAAACAATGGAGTTACCAAAGCAGCCCTTTTCCGTTCGTGTGGCAGGGGTAAAACAGTAATATCACAGGGCTAAACTTTTGGGCGCGAGATATTTCGAGGTGAGCGGGAAGTTTGAAACCTTTTGGCGCCTGAAATTATATTCTGCTCTTGTACGGCCGACTATGATATCATGGCTGAGAATTTGTTTGTTTTGCACGGAAAAAAAAGTGCAAGTTTTGAAAATCAATGACTCCAACTCGAAACTTAGATTGTCCATTCAATTCAAATATGGATCATTGAGCTACTACAAGCAAATACCATCATATGGTCCAATTCAAATGAAATTCCAAATGTGTTTATCCTAAATATGATGACAAAAGCAAAAATGTGTATGTGTATGAATAAAGTGGATGATTATAAAGTTTGAACATGCCCGTTGTGGGGCCAAGCCGGCAACATATCTTGAAAATTTTAGCTTGACATATCTTTGTGCCACTCTTGCCAACATGTGCTAAGTTGTTTTGAGTATAATCTTAAACAAGTGGAAGGGGACTATTTTATACGTAGTTTAGGTTGTAACATAACAATGCTTGGGCTTTCAGTAAGCAAGTCTGACCAGTTGATAACTTATTTGGTTACCTCCAACATACATATGATTAAGGCCTCAATAAACAATATATATTTGAAAATTGACCTTACCGTGAGAATAATGTTGCTGCTGCAGAGGTATTTCTCTCTTAATTGGCAAGTTTCTGTTGTCAAGGTATCACGGGGGCTAAACTCTTATATTCTTATATAGTCAATATCATGATACATGTTCCACCGCCATGATCACAAGTTCGTGAATGAGCAACTGGTGCACATGGTTCTGTCCTAGCCCACGAAGAACAACATTATGAGGCTGTGAAGAAGGCCGACGTTGAGAGCTAGGTGAAGCACACCACAATGTGATGGCATTGTGATGGATTGAGTAACCCGTGAAGAAGGTCATCCAAAAGAATTCGGTGGTTTTCTTCCTAGGAAACGCAAGAAACTCAAACATGCATGTTCATTCATGGTGGTAAAATAAAATTTGCACAACACTATTTTCTAGCTTATCTGGTACTAATGGGAAGTGTATTATTGAGGAATGCAGATCATTTTATCCCTGCTGCTAGATTTTTCTACCATGTGATCAGTGAAACCAAGGTATATATGATTAAAAATGTTTTATAATGTGAAACTTCTCCAGATGTATAACTTGAGTATATATGTACTTACGGATAGAACAATGGTCATTGAATCAAAGGAATCATATCACAATGTGTAATATCTGCGATGAACTGTCATTTTGTATATATACGGTGCTAATGAGACATTCGTAAGATTTTTGGTGCAATGTTGAATATAAACTCCTCAAATCGGTGTGGTCTAACATAATGTAAACAACTATTTCAAGTGTTCTTTGAGCGTGTGTTGCTAATTAATTACTGTAAGATATAATTCAACCATGGGGTTTTTGGTTCTGATATTTAATTCTAGGGAAATTCTAAAGCTAAAAATACGAAATAAAATAAATGTAGCCCGTGCATGCGGATGCACGGGCTGACGACGGTATATATATATATATATATATATATATATATATATATATATATATATATATATATATATACACTAATTGGAGGCACCTTTCATGATCTCTCATTAATCCACATCATCAAAATTAATTAAACCGTTAGATTGTAAAATTTACGGCCAAGATAAAAAGATAAGTTGCGTAATGCAAACGATCCAGTGCTATAAAAAACGCACGTGACACGTCTAACGTTAATGAAACAAAACAAGGAAAGGCTGACGTCAAAACAACAACAACTAAATCCTTACGTGAAAAAAAAAAGCACAGACTAAAAAACCTCAACCTTGTCACGTAAGGTAAGAAGGAGAGCCTCCCTCAGAAAAAAGAAGGAAATCCTCCGTTACAATCTCCAACCATCCCTCAAAAAAAGAATCTCCAACGATAATAAAATGTAAAAAAAACGATAAAAGGTAAAAGGAATCCACGATCCGGCTGATTGCCCACGTCAAATTGACCATCAGATTTATCCATGTCGTTCTCCTTCCTCCATACGTCTCAAAAAAAAAATCCCCAGCGAGGCATCGATCCATGACCCCTATGGGTCGCTTCTGTTTATCCTTCTGCTACTCCTCTATAGTCTCAAGGCAGAAATCAATCTAAAAAAGCATGTGGCTACCTCTTCCTTTTCTTTGAATCTCTTCTCCCAATCATGATGCACTAGATGCAATCCAACTAAATTGATGCGACTGAGGAGGAGGTTCTTTCAATCTCCTGATTTCTAATCTTTCATACCCGACGAAACTGCAATCCCTGGAAAACCATGCGGCAGTATAATTCGGATAAGATAGCCGCAATTGTTGGCCGGGCTGCCGTGTGGAGGAACTACAGAAGATTGGTCGTTCTGCACGGTTGTTGAAGTACCTCCCCACGCTGCCATGGATCTGTCTCACGTGCTGATGGATGTGCTACTGCAGAGCCTCCTCTCTTCAGCCGTCTCACTTTCGACAACACCGGATCCTTTGATCCTTCTTATCAGGCTCCTTTTTTCATAAGGCTTCCAATCTGATTGCTCCAAACCACCGCTGGCTAAACCCAATTTCTGAGCCACGCTGCACATATCTGATGTGAATTTGGAAACAGCGATCAAGTGCTCATGTAGAGGTCCGTGGGGTGCAACCGTCCAACATGCATCACTTGCTAATGGCCATGTAGTTTGCATCCATGATGGCGGCCATGTCGACGGCAGCATGCTGGGTTGAGCCATCGACATGAACGACCAAGATGACATAGACGTATTGATCCTTTGAGATGTTCGCATGGTGGCAGTTCTGTCGATGCTTCACATGGTTGAATATAAACGATTTAGACAGTCTCGCCCAAGCTGCAGCCTTCACGTTGCATTGGTATGAACTATGAACGTATGACTCCTTTTTTTTAAGGCAGCGTACATCTCATTTCTTCCTTTGTATGTCAAATTGCAGTAGTAATTTATTTTAGAGAAAAAGTAGTAAATATTCAAATTATTCATCTCTTACCTCAGGCAAACAAATATTTCAAATATATCAAAGACTAAAGGAAATAGCTTCAGAGTGGTCATAATAAGCATGTGGTTGTTTGGCGATTTGATTAATAAGTAGTGCTACTTGAAAAATTCAGTTGTGTATGTTTGAAAAATCATGTAGTACGCTACATTTACTTCCCATGATTTATCATTTTACATAATTAAAAATATATAGTAAAGCCTAAAAAAGAGTACTGTGGTTCTAAATAAGGTTAGCTTAACTACCACGTATTTTCAGCAGAATAAATGAGTACACTAGATTTTTCACCACATTGATTATTGCCTACTCAAGGCCATCCTCCTTACGTACATCTGTCCGGCTGAAGTAGTAGAGTAGGTGTAAAATCTTCAGTTCAGTAATGCTTTGGCCTCAATATCTATAAATTGTTGTCCGCAGAAAAAAATGTCATAAAATTGATTTCGTTTCTTTGCAGAGAAACTGTATTTCTTACCCTTATGCAAAACACACAGTTAATTTGGCAAAGTGTCGAATCATTTTTCCCGATGAAAGATCTCGAGAGTGAGACAACTTTCATCAGGTTCAAAGCGTGACACAATACTAACAACTAGCATAACTTGGATCTTGCATCATTTTCTTATTCAAGCAATAGTCTACTTTGTGTACGGAAGTAACTAATTGTAAATATTCCCATAAATCTTTGTTGTTTTCTTGCAGAAATGTCATTATGAAATTAAACCGGTAACTCTTTTCTGTCACATGATGGTTTCCAGGTTATAGATGCATTGGTCCATTGACGCCATTCCCCAAATTTATGGTACTAGATCTTGGAACTATTAGATGGCTGGATAACAATAATTCTACTAGATCTTGGAACTATTAGATGGGTGGATAACAATAATTCTCTGCATCGAAAGCATTAATGTCTATTTGTTTCTAAAATCACTAATACTAGAAGAGCATTGATATCTCCTTGAAACTAAAGAATCAAAATATTTACCTCTATCTTTGGGGTACAGTTCGATTTGACTTTTGTATTTCAACACAAACCTATTGTCCAGCTACGAAACGCGAGTATTGAAATATACTGTTGTTATCACAACTAAAATATTATTCAAAATTCAGTGATAAATTCTATCGTTAGTTTTCCTTTTTATTACTGATGCATCCTCCTTAACTTAATTAGGTTCACATGTCTATGAGTCACACTTGGAAAAGCTTTGGTTACAATATAAAATAAGTTTGTTTCATCTTACACAATTAGCATGATTGTATAATAACGTGCATGCATATGCGCTTTTTTCTGTCCATTCGTTTCATTTGTATAGAAAATGAAGATACGTGTAAATATGTATTTGGGAATTTTGTGCATTCTATTTTTGAATTATTGAATATGAATTCATGTAATACGTAAGTTTCTATTAGCAACATATATTAAAGTTATAATTACATACTAGATTTGTATAATATGTTTATAATTGTGGATATCGCTAGCCCGTGCTGTTGCACGGGTTGTTGACTAGTATATATATTTACTAATTAGAAGCACCATACCAGGCTCCACATTAATCCTAGAGAAAGGACAATAATAATCGTAGATTGTTTAGTGTACGACTAGGATTAATAGAAATCTAGACGTTTCAGATAGTAGTCCTATAAGTTTACGGTACAAAAACGTGTCCATTTACAGCTTTCAAAATAGACACGTTACCCCTTCTACCAAGGTAAAGCAATAAAAAAAAGAGACCCATACCAACACGTTTCCATGGATGGATTAGACTGGCCGTGATGTACTAGTTAACAAGGAGATCTATACATAGGGAACTTGCATGTGTATAAGACTCCGTCATAGTCAAGGATGCATGCGTACAAGTCGTACGCGATAGATCTCCCGCAAAAAATGGAAAAAAAATCTCCTGCAAAAAAAGTTATACATGATAGATAAATGTTTTTTCTTATTTACTTTGTTTTGCATAGACAATAGATTTAAGCCGAACTACCGCATGAAAAAATAGATTTAATACTCCTTTTAATATATATTAAGACTAGATAGGTGACTCCGTTTATTAAATGTTACCAACCTAGAATTTTGTGGTCTTTCTTTGGAATACTGCAATGAATTAGAGATTGTTTTCTCATTTTGTAATCGACATACATCAAATTTATATATTGGCACTAACTTTGGTTGTGCATTGATTCAGAGGCTAAACAGTGTGACCATGATTTTGAAAAATACACTTATGATTAGAAATTGTGAACTCTATTATCATGTTTAGTCTTTTTCCAAACTATATTAAACACCAAGTCTTCCGACTCAAGGTCGCTAGCCCGTGCAGGTGCACGGGTTGATGACTAGTTTTATCTAATTGTTGTTGATCTATGTGTTCTCTTGTCATCCAAAAAATGATTCCCACAAGCTAGACCCGGCCTCTGCGCACAGTGAAGATCTTGGCACTACAATCTGTCATCCCCAATCTGGATGAAGTTGTTAGATTCCTTAGATGCTTTCCTTGCACGGAAAAGCTATACATCGAGGTGATGCTCCTTTCCTGTTAATTGTTAACCACAGCAGAGCTCAATTTTTTGTTACTTTTACCCATGATTACAATGACAAATGTAGAATGATTTCTAAAGGAAATTTGGAGGATTTCAACACATATATTTTTTGAGATGCTAGTGTTGTACGCGTTTTACCCCTTCGCCCGACATGCGTTGGTGATAAAGGTTTATCATGAAAGATTGAAGGTGGCATTTCACTCTTTTCGTGTATTTTAGAAATCCTGCAAATCAAAGAGGCCCGAAGTGTTCAAATCTGCATCTATGCACTAATATGTTGTCTTCGTTTGCAGATATTTGAAGGCCCGAAAGTAGAGAATGTTAGGGAATATAACAATTCTATTGAATGCCTTTATCTTCATCTCACATAAACTTCTTTTAACGAGTACCGAGGCACCACGCCAGAAATTAAATTCGCCAGGTTCCTTGTTGAGAAAGCAAGGTTGCTCAAGGTAATAAGGTTTGCCCTATATTTATTGTGCAGAAGTGAATGGATTGCTAAAGAGCGCAGGCGTCTACAGCTGGATGGAAAAGGCTTTGCACAAGCTGAATTTCAGTTTCTAACTTCATATGACAGATTATTCGGAAGTCGCAGTATCGAACCGCTATATGACTTCTCGGTGGCTGATCTTTTCACAGAAATAATGCATGAAAAATACTGAAGAAGATGAATTTTATGTGTCTGAATAGTTTGAACCTTGTAATCTTTGAATTTGGGCCTTGTAATGCTCGAATTTGGACCTTGCAATATTTATGGTATTTGTTATATAATGCAATTGGATGTTTAATTCGGTCTTGCAATCATGTCCTGTTACAACTATATATATGTTGTTCTTCTGTACACAGAGCATAGATGTTCTGCAGACAGAGCATATCCCGACGCACACGGACCACACTAGAGAACCCGTCGGTCATGAATTCATCAACTGCAGACGGTTGTATACCAGCAATCATTTGCCCACAACACACACGGCGACCCGTCGGTCATGAATTCATCGATCGCAGATGGTTGAGGCGACTGCGGAGCGCTTTGCTCGCGTCCCTCCACGCGTGCTCTGCCAGCGGTTGGGCCTGCGCACGATCACGTTGGCGGCCCCATATGCATGCGGTTGCGCCGCACGCGTCGCCATGATGCAGTTACGTGCGGCACGACGGAGTTCAGCACTGCAAATTAGAACTGCCATTCGGGTGTGCTAATATTCCAGGCCGTCCGACTTCCCCTTTAATTCCTGCGGCCATTATAATAACCTTAGTCTTTTCAACCTTTCGATCGCGCCCGACAACACAACAAGCACACCCACGATGACACGTAGAGAGGGGATGTCTAGCAGCGCTCCAATGGTGTTCGGCGAGCATAAAGTGGAGACCCACGCGAGGGAGACGGATCTCTCGGTGGTGTACACCATCGACCCGGTCGTGGTGGACGACTACATCAACACCGCTGAGTAGTATCTTACTCGAGACAAGTACAAGGTGGTCGTCATCGACCTCCAGTACACCGGCAGTCGTCCCAACATAGATCAGAAGGTTGTCATCGCCTAGTTGTGCGTGCGCCATCATGTCCTCATCTACCACTAATGCATGGACACAAAGCTTTGCGACCGCTTCGCCAGGTTTGTCAGCAGCACCGACTACAAGTTCGCTATGGTAGAAACCACCGACAATGTAAAATCGCTTAGGGTTACGGGCTTGGCCTGCAAGAACCTTGTCGAAATCCGTGAGCACTACAGGGTCTGGGGCAGCATGAAGGACTCCCTGGTTGAACTCGTCTCGGCCATCATCGACCCATACTACGAAAAGATGAAGCAGGATGCCAACAGAACATATCTCGTATCCTGGCACGGGGCCTGGATGCGGCAACTGGATGAACCTCACCTCAGGTTCACGACCAAGAGCGTGTACACATGCTATGAGATGCACATGCGGATGGTTGACATGAGGAAGTGCCTCGTTACCGAAATGGACGAGGCCGGATCGAGCCACATGCAGAGCAGTAGCGGCAAGCGTCACAAGAAGTAGATGATGATCAGATGATCGTTATCCTAGTTAATTATGCATGTAATATATAGTTGACTTTGGTGTGTGAAAATGACATGTGTGTAGTAGCCACATATGTAATTATGCATGTAATAATTTACTTTGGTGTGTGCAATTGTCATATGTGTAGTAGCCATATATGTAATTGGATATATATATATAGGGCGATCGTGATGCAAATAACTTATTTAGAAAACGATCGCCCTAGGACCGATGGACTTGTTCCTGAACTCCCCCAACCCGTGTAGAAAAAAAAAAACACTCCCCGTCCACCACCTCCCGTGATCCCCAACCTTCCCCCGATCTCCCTGGTGCCAGGCGCCAGCGCCGTGCATCTCTCCCCGCTCCTCGATCTCCTAGCACCGCCGCTTCCCGCTTCCCCTGCCTCCTGGTGCCGCCGCTCCCCTCCACCCCGCTTCCCCTACCTCCAAGCGCCACTGCCCCAACCTCCGGCGTGCAACCAGGCTGCCTTCCGCCGCCGCCCCTTGCTCCGGCGTGCCTCCCATCGCCCTAGCTCCGGCACGCCTCCCACCGCCGCACCCCCGGCCCCGGTGCGCTTCCCGCCATCGCCTTCTCTCCAGCAGCCGCGGCCACCCGTGAGCAGCGACGGCACAACCAGCTACGGATCCTGTGGGATTCGCCCCCACTCCTGTCCATAGTCGCGTGGCTCGCGGCAAAACAGGGCCGCCGAGGAGAACATCTCCCGTCCGGCAAGGAGCACCTCAGGGGCGTCCGACGAGGAGCATCTCAGGGACGAGGAACATCTACCACCTCCTCCCTAGTGCAGAGCTTTCAGTCCAGGCCCCCGCGGCAAAAAATGCAGTGTCCACTCCTATGAAAATGCTCCTCCAATATCTTCAGGCGGTGAGTGTTCTTCATGTTCTGCACTTCTGCCCAACTTCTTCTGAACTTCTGTTTGTTTCATACGTAGTGAATTTGCCCTGAAAATTAGACCATCCATATATTCCTTCAGCTCAGTAAATAGTTTGTCTAGAAACTGGTACTACTGTTAGTTACTTTTACATAATTCTTAGATGGTTGGTTAGCCTAAATCAGTAGGCACCGAGCTCAAAAACTGTGAAACTGAAACTCTGCACACTGCTCTAGCAGACAACAAGAGACGCTCTAACTGAAAATCTGAACTCGATTGTGTCGCGAGTGCCTAACCATGTTCGTCGATGCAGCTCTGATCACAAACTCTTTATTTTGCCTTGTTAAATCGATGCAGGTGTGGGCATCCGGTCGCGGAGAGATGTGTGGAGCGCTGCATTCCGCTCGTTGTTGACCTCGTGGCCTCAAACGGCCGAGATTATTGTCGTGTGTGGACTGCAGCGGTGACCGAATCCGACCTTCACCAGCATCACCATTCTTCCTTCTCCTGTTCACCAACGTGCATCGCCCGTCATGGGTTAAGACACTGCTCGGACACTTCGAGGTGCCATCGATGGATGTCTTGTCAAGAAGATTCGCTCTCTTCGGCTTTATTGCTGGGTGGAGCATCGCAACCTCTGGTGAGACCGGACCTACCTTCCAGGTATATATGCTTGTAATGATTCTCCCAACCGATTCAGCAATCCCTTTTTCCTAAGCATTGAACCTGTTAGACATTACTTACAGCCTAAGACTTGTTTATTTCTCTTGCACAACCATTAGGCAGAAAATATACCTATAAGATAGATTAAGCCTACAATGCCAATGGTAGATCTCGCTGGTTCTAACAATCTTTTTAACATTGATGATTTTGTGTTGCAGCTTGCACTGGCACTCGTCTCATGCATATACTTTCTCAACGACAAGATGAAAAAACCTTGGCAGGGCGTCTGCTACAGGGTTAGTTAGCACCTGCATAGCAACATACATACGAGTACTCCCTTGGTCGTTATTAGTCGCACACGTATAGGGTGTTTAATCCTCCTCTGTACTTGCAGGCTTGGACTCTTTGCGAGTGGCTGGATAGTAGGTTCACTGGTAGTCCCAGTGATCCCGGCATTTATTTTGCCGCGTACTTGGTGTCTGGAGCTCCTTACTTCGCTGGTTGCTTATGTATTTTTATTCTTGGGTTGCATCCACTTGTGACGTTCCACCCGCTAATGTCAAAGACAAACAATTTTGTATAGGAGATGTTAATGTAAACATTGATACGAGTAATTGATAGCCTGGGTTGGTGTTTTTTTCAGTAAAAGAAATGGGCTTGACTACTGAGAAAACAGTTTAGTTTCCAGCCTCGTCTTCATGAAACAGTTTAGTTAGTCCACAGGGATCAGACTAAATTTTTGCCTTGTGAGGTTTCTGAATGAACAGGTTTCACTAAATAAAATAGAAGAGTAATTATGGTTATTTGTTCCAGACTGCAACCAAGCTAACTAGCTGCCCTTGTTTTTCAGTATGGATAGATTGTTTCAAGAGGAATTTACTGCACTTTTATTATGACCGGGTCTCAGAAGTAAGCTAAAACAATTTGGTTTGCAGCAGGTTCAGGCAAGTCTTTTGTGTTTGTTTCAAGGTTCAGAAGTAAGGAAGTACTAGGTAGTTTAATGTAGTAGTTTTTCAGGGCTCAGATTTTGACGCCTCTGATGATTTTTTTTGTCTACTGCACACAGTTGAATCTCCAAGTTATAAGATTCTGTCAGTGTTGAAGATCAAGATTACTTTCAAACTGCAACCATCGTCTACTATTTGGTTGTCCTTTCCATTGCCCCTTGAGTAGCATCGTCTGTTGTTTCTTTCGCAAGCAGAGCACCACTCTCTCACGATGAAGTTTCCTAATCGAGTCTCAAACTGCAGCAACCTAATCTGGACTTGTTTTAGGAATGACCGATTGATCGGTCCAAATTCTAACTGTTGATTATCCACTTGGGAGTTAACAGTCCAGTTCACGCCTTCACGGTGTGCTTCAGACTCCAATCCATCCTTGTTGTCCTCAGAGAGGAACACGTACAGGTCGTGGGTCGCTGGCAGGAGATAAGAATTACAGGCATCAGGTCACTTAGCTTCCATTGCTTTGTGGCAAAAGGTTATCAAAGTTCTCGCAAAAAAGTTTTTTTGGTAAAAAGTATAGAAATTCATGGAAGATTGATTTGTGTATGCTTGTGAGACTGAAACCTTTTTCAGTTGATGTCAGCCAAAAAAATGTGGATATGTTGTGCGTGTGTGTGTATTACACCAAATTGAAAAAGACTATTTTCTGTCATCCAGATCAGAGAAAGAACATAGAAAATTTTAAAATGTGGATACACATATTTTCTATGTATGAGCAAAACAAAGAAAAATGCATAATTTCTCCTTTATTTTCCTCTTTGTGATTGTGTGCTCTCCCTTTCGATCAAAATTGTGTGCTCTCCCTGTGTTTTTACAAAATGTCCACAATGAAAGAAAATGTGCCCTCTTCCCTGTGTGGTCTGCGCATTTGGTTGCTTCACAAAAAAAGTCAGTGAAGTTCAAGTATTATTGCTCCTGAAGAAAGTTCAAAAATAAAAGAACGAGGAGTTCCCAAAGTTTGGTGCAGGCGTCAACACTAGAAGTTCATAAAAAGATGCTCAAGAGGAATGATAAAAATATTAGTTGATATGACAACCCCTTCGAGTCCAAAAATGAAAACCAGCGAAGTTCAACAAAAACCCCACTAATCCTAGAGTTCAAAAAATAAACAGAAAAGGTTAAAAAACTAGGGAACACTCATGACATATGTGTAGAAGTTCAGAGGGAGCTACGAGAGAATTTCGGAGAATAAAAAATATTTAGGCACAAAAAATAACAAACTTGTTTATTTCATGTAACAAAAACTTTAAAAATTCAGGGGGGGGGGGATTTAAAAGCCGAGACTCAAGAGACATGATGTGTAGAGAAGAAAAATTGCACGGTGTAGACTTGAGTAATTCATGGTACAAAAACTAATAAAAAACAAGAAGTTAAAATTCAATTAACATACCAGTTCAAGAACTCCATAAAAAAGGATTTTCCCATTTCTAAAAAAAACTAGAAGTTCAAATTAAAATAACGGTGTGGTTCAATTTTATAAAATAATAGTATTTTTCCTTTTACTAACCAATAAAAGTAGGAACTTCAAATTTTAAAAATGGTGAAGTTCAACATCTATAAAAAAATTAGATTATCTCATTATTAAAAGAATAAAACCAAGAAATTCAAAATTTTAAAACCAAGAAAAATCAAGGGTCTCGTTACTAGAGAATAAAACCAAGAAGTTCAATTATAAAAAGTGGAGGAGTTTGATATTTATTAAAAAAACAGATTTTTCTAGTTACTAAAGAATAAAACCAATAAGTTCAATTCATATTAACGAATAAGTTCGATGTTTGTAACAAAACTCCAATTTTCACATTTCTAAAGATACACAAAGAAGTTCAAATAAAAAAAGTTAGAGCGGTTTGATGTCTATAAAAAACTCAGACTTTTTCCGTTACTAAAGCGAAATAGAGAGAAGTTCAAATGGATAATAGTCAGAAGTTCATGTACTGCATGGTGTCGTTTCGTATAAGAAAAAAAAGAATAAAAAAGTGAAGTTTAAAATTTTGTTGCTAGAAGTTCAAGTGCTCGGCGCGAGAAAGTTCAAAAATTCTTGTGAGAAAGGTTGAACAAAAATACGTGACAGATGTTCAAGATGAAAACAACGGGAAGTTCAACTACTACACGAAATGTGTTTCAGATAGGAATATAAGAATAGAACACAAAAAACTTAAAAGGTTTGTTGCAAGAAGTTCACGTGCTCCTCCCGGTGAAGTTCAAGATCTCTAGTGCGAGACGTCCGACCTTCAATTACATGAAAAAGATGCTCTCAAACGACAAAAATTTGTAACGTTCGTCTACATGAAAAAGATGCTCCTATTCATAAGCTTCACAACGGTATATTATATGCTATATTCCGGTGAATGGTTTAAAAGTTTTATGTATACCGTTAAAAACACATTTTTACGCATTCAAACAAATATTTTGAACCGTCGCGAGTATGAAAAACTGATCAACACGAAAAAGTTGTGTGTTTTCAATAGCTTTCCATCGGTATATCATTTGCTCAATTCCAGTAAGTGATTTTGGAGTTACGGGAAAAAAACAGCACGTCAAAAACAGAGTGAAGTTCAAACACACATGCCCGAGAAGTTCAACTACTTCACGTAGTGCATTTCCATTCGCGACGAAGGCACAAATCATGATCTCGTCATTTTTTAATTTACTTCAAAACGGCAGGAATATCATTTGTGTAAGTTCAAGTCCTCGGCCGAAGAAAGTTAAAAAAATATTATGAGAGAGGTTTGTACAAAAAGAATATCATTTGTGGAACACTGACGAATGGATGAGAAAATTACAAATGAAAAATACGTCACAGAAGTTCAACGTGAAAACAGCAGGAAGTTCATCTACTACACTGAATGAATATCAGATGAAAAAAAATTAAAATCGTCGCGAGTATGAAAAAAATGATCAACACGAGAAAGTTGCGTGTTTACAACAGCTTTCCATCGGTATATCACTTGCTCAATTTCAGTGAGTGGATGGAGAGCTACGAGCAGTGGATGGAGATCAACGAGAAAAATAACACGTGAAAAATAGAGTGAAGTTCAAGTAGACATGCCGAGAAGTTCAGGTTCTTCACGTGGTGCATTTTCGAAGAACCTGTTTCGCAATAAAGGCAGAACAAATGATCTAACCATTTTCTAAATTACTTGAAAACGGCTATGAATCACAGAAAACCATCAACATGAAAAAGTTTAACATTTTCCTTAGCTTTTC
Source organism: Triticum aestivum (assembly GCF_018294505.1). NCBI lineage: Eukaryota > Viridiplantae > Streptophyta > Magnoliopsida > Poales > Poaceae > Triticum > Triticum aestivum. The sequence continues at coordinate 637,506,717 of NC_057814.1, forward strand.
AACGGTATATTATTTGCCCCATTCCGATAAAGTTTCTAGAAATTACAGTGAAAATATGTCTTTAGCCATTTTCAAAATTGACTTAAAACAATAAGGAATTGGAAGAAACAATATATACCAAAAAGTTTCAAATTTCCTCAAGCTTTCCAACGCCATATCATTTGCTGCATTTGAACATACGGTTAAAAAAGTAGAGAGAAAATACGAACTCGGTGGAACTTGTACCGTTTTCTAAATTACTCTTAAACCATTCAAAATTACGAAAAACTTTCTACATGAAAAAGTAGAGCATTTTCATAAGCTTTCCAATGCCATATCATTTGCCTCTATTGGATTAGCCGTTTAGAAATGACATTGAAAATATGAACTCGGTTGTTCAGTTTGCGAAATTTTATGATTTTCAAATTACTCTTTAACCGTAGGGATTTTCAAATGACATTGAAGGAGCGGTTTTGCAGCAGCTTTCCAATGCCATATTATTTGCCTCATTCCGATAAACAGTTTAGAAACGCGATCGAAAATACGATTCACGTTTTTTGTATGACGAAAAAACGGTTTTCAAAAATGCTTTTAAACCGCTTACGTTTTGCCAAAAATTTAACTTGGGTCATGATACTGGTGTCCATAGCTTTCCAACGGTATATCGCAAGCCCCATTTGGGCAATGTTGGCGGAAGTTCAACCTAGCACTAGGAGAAGTTCAGGTCGAACAACTCAGGCAGTAAAATTGCAAAAAAACGCAATTTCATCACGACCCGAGAGCAAAATCCGCCAATGAGCGAGATTCCTATTTAGAACCAGTATTTAGTTGCTAAAAAATGTTTCTATATTACACTAACATCATATAGAACACGACTAACAAGAATAATTCATGGGGGAAGCCACGCTTGCGAAGATAGCCCGAAGGTCGTGTTCGTACAGAGGGAAGTTCAAAAGCGTTACTCATGCAGTTCAGGTTGTGATCAGAATATTATTCTGATCCATATATATATAGTGTTGTTCTGTATGCAATCCCAACGCACAACACACACGTCTTATTAGCAGCAATCGTCCGTCGCACACATTTCTTATTACAAACATGTTTGCCGCGTATCACACGCATCTTGTTATATTGAACCGTTTCTGTTATCTTGGCTCAACGCAAACAGTTCTTCCGAGTGAATTGTTTGCCCTCTATCGCACACACCTTGATCTGGCTGACCGTTTCTTTTATTCCGCCTAATCACAAACAATTCATCCAAGTGAACCGTATGTCGTATATCGCACACACCTTCATCGGGTTGCCCGTTTCTGTTCTTCTGCCTCATCGCAAACAGTTCATTGAACTGAACCGTATGCCTTGCATCGCACAAGCAAGTAAAATCTGAACCGTGTTTGATGCATTCGTCATCGCAAACTTTTTGCACCTTTTCGGACGGTTTTTTTGCATCACCGTTTGCGATTATTGCATCGCATAGTTTCGTCGAAGGGTCTCTAATCGTAGTGTCACGTTAGCAGCATCCTACAGTAGTGTATGATGAATATCATTCAACAAATTCACCGATCCAATGCCTACGAATTTCTCCTATATTGTTCTTGCTAAGTTACTACTGCTATTTTACTGTTACACTTGCTACAAAACTATTGCTATCATTGCTACCGTTACTGTTACCGTTACTATCACTATCAAAACTATCATACTACTTTGCTACTGATCACTTTGTTGCAGATAATTAATCTCCGGGTGTGGTTTAATTGACAACTCAGCTGCTAATACTTGCCAAAATTCTTTGGCTCCCCTTGTGTCGAATCTATAAATTTGGGTTGAATACTCTACCCTCGAAAACTATTGCAATCCCCTATACTTGTGGGTTATCAACCAGCGAGCCTACAAAGGAATTACTCTTCGAAACTTGTATGCATGTTGGTGTGTACCGTTTTATGGGCTGCCTAGGCTTCAACATGTATGCGGACCAAACTTGAGCGTCCGCCAAAGTCATGTCATCATCAACCTATCACACAATCAAACAATATGGTGAAGACTGGCATCGTAATCAAGTGAGAATTACATCTAAAAGATTAGTCATACCTCTTGGGTGACCGCACCCTCATAATCCATATAAGAAAATGAGGAACTCACATCGTCCCCCTGATGGTGAGATAAGGGGTCTGATCGTGTACCGGACCTAGAGGCAGATGGTTCATCATATTCCGGGTCACGACAATCGAGAAGGTTCGATAACCGCCTTAACTTCTTGGCATGACGCTGTAACATGAACAAGTGTATAAGATACCAAACTCCGCAACATATGTAACATGGACATAGACACCTAAGTGCGATATGTACCTTGAGGAATGCTCGTAGTGAACCATCTTCATTGCCTTCTCCAACCGGTGTCTTCTCCAGAATAGACTGGCTTTCCTCAGCTCCTTTCTTGATCTGGTTGTGCTGCGGATGAGAATGAAGTAACACCTTAGCCATTCAAACATGTGTAATACGGCCAACGAGAAAGTAAAGAAGGGAACACTTTACCACATAGTTAATCACCGGAATAGCAGGGACTCCTACCCCTTCCCTGACAGTTTTGTTGTACTGATGCTTCGATAGATCCTCAAAGTTTGCGGGATCTTTAAGAATATCATCGTTGTATGCCGGCGGGCATATCTCAACTCGAGCATTTTCAAGAAACCATGGTATGTAGTTATCGAAAGCAAGTGAGCTATGCTCACGAAGCTGGGCACGTGCACTGTTACGAGCTTGCTCCACACTAAGATGGAAACAGGTAACATACGATGCATGATCCTTGTCCCAGTCCTTTATCTTCCGCTGCCTTCTCTGTCCAACCTGCATGGTAGAAAACAAAACTTTAGCACAATCAAGAAGGAGTGGTGATGCGTAGTCAATGTGGTTCATGCTCTCTTAGCTATGAAGTGCTTTTTCTGTGTCCACCCATTCCGGCGGGTGAGGCTAAAACAGACCAAACTGACGATACACGCGATCTGGCAAATGAAGCTCAACTGCCCAGTTGCATATCAGTGGGCACCGCATAAGCCAAAGATCCCTATCCCGCAAGCACATCGGGTTGATGACAAAATCCTCGGTGTACCCTACTGTGTCATTAGTGCCATATGGCTGCCATACCACCTATGAAATAGGACAACAACGCAACATTGATGACAATTTTTCAGGCAATCATGAGAAATGACTGAAGTAATGTCCTCGTTACCTGCTCAGGCATAATCGTGTCCAACTCGGCAATGTACTTTTGGTACATGAGATTGACATCGTTCGTCATCTCGGATACAACATCCCACTTGTAAGCCCAAGTGGGGCGCCGTAACCGTAATTCGTCATCTTCATCCCAAGGATTAAACTTGATGCTCTTCGGGCGTCCAACAGGCAGACGCTCCCAGCTCCATACAGAAAGTAGAAGCATATTACCACCAATGCATGCCTTATCTGTGATCCTGCAACACGCATCGTCCAGCTGCATATGAAAGAGAACAATGTTAACTTGACAGCAAGGTTGCATTGCTAATGAAGAAATGAGTTGGTAACAAAACAAACCAACTACCTGTCGGTACAAGTAGGCAAGAGTCGCTGAACCCCAGCTCCATTTGCTATCGAAGACGGTCAACGCCTTCAGCCACATCCAGGGAGCGTTCTTGCCTGTGGAGTCAGGAAACAAAGTCCTCGAGACAACGTACACATATAGACACGATCATGTGTCTGTATCACATCATCAGTGGCATCTGTAGGGCAATTCGCAAAGTTCCTTTGGATCCACGTGAAAGCAGCTCCGGCTGCTTTCCTTTCCTTCTTCTTCTTCTTGTCTTCTCCCTTTCGGTGGGAGCCATACCGATAAGAGCATTCATCTGCTGGCGCCACCCGTCAGAATTGGTGCTCATACAGAGAGGCCTCCCGTTGATAGGAAGACCGGTGATCAAGGAGATATCCTCGAGCATCACGGTCATCCCCCCAGCCCAAAGATGGAAACTGTGTGTCTTCGGCCTCCATCGATCAACAAGAGAGGACACCAGTGGAGAGCTGAGGTCCGGCGTGGACCGACTGACCAACTGAATCCACGGGAGGAGTCCTGCCTGCTAGATGTACGATGTGTACCGCTCATCATACGGCATGGCAGGACCAGAGACCCCGTGATACCGAATCTTCAGAGGTTCAAGCTTCTGCAAAAAAAACTAATGAAAAATCTTAGGGAATGTCAATTTCAACTAAAGGCAAATTTGCAAAATATTTAGATTACTCATTAGTACCATCTCCTTCTCGCGCATCATGTAGGCCCGATGTCGTGTGTCATAGGCATCGTCGAGAAGCCAAACCATCCTTACAAAGTTAAAACAATAAACATGTATGAGTTCATCTCAAATATTGGTATACACTAAACATCTCATATGTGTTCATCTAGACATCTCATATGTATTCATCTACAAGAATCTCAACATCTCCTTCTCACACAATGAATAAATGATTGTAAATTCTCATATATATCTCGTATGTCATATTTGTTCAAATAAACTCAACATCTAATATATATCTAAAAAAACTCAACATCTCATATATAGCTACAAAACTCAACATCTCATAATTATCTACAAAACTAGGCATCTCATATATATCTAAAAAAATAAACAATCTTGGTTCCACTAACAAGAATCATATATTGTGAACTAATCAAGGGTGACACTATGACTACACATCCTCCTTCACAACACCCAATCTTGGACAAATAAAGATCCAAACCAAGCAAATCAAGGGTTCCAACCAATCTTGGACAAATCTCTAAAATGGGCAACGAATTTACAGAGGGAAAGAAAGGGAACGGAGGAGTTTACCTAGTAGTAGGGATCGCAGATCGAATCCACTGCTTAAATCTTCAGATCTGAGAGGGGCGTGGGGGCTCCAAAGGGGGCGCCGCCGCTGCTCTCTGTTACAGAGAGCAACTGCCCAGGAGAGAGGGAAGAACTGCCTAGAAGGGCTGGCCCGATGCGGCTTAAGTCAATGTGCAGCGCCTAAGCGCTAGGCGCTGAACATTACACTGTGTGGTGTCTAGACCTTAGGCGATGCACGGCTGGATGTGGGGCTGCGCCTGGCACCGGGCTGCCACGCTGGCCGGACGTGGCGCTGCATAGTGGAGTGCGGCGCCCGGCTGTCAGGCGCCACACAAAACGACCAGTTTGTGAATTTTTTTCAAGAGCTGTTCAAATCGTGATTTTATTTCGTCCTCAGGTCAAATATGTGTTTTTTGACACCAATGCCATCGCCGAAGCAGCAACAACGACATCGGCTATTACTGCCTGCCGGTGGTTCTGGTGCCTACATGCCGCACCTCCCTCACTAGGGTGCCTTTGCCATGGCACTAAAAATGACGAGGGCCTGCCCATTGGCCGGCTAAAGAGGGGACCACCCTAGCCCCAGATGGGGAGCCCAAATGTTAAATATTTTAAACACTATACTACTATCTATTAATGTCAAAATATTGTTGCATACGTGTAAAATAAAATCATAAATTTACAGGAGAAATCTCAATCACATCAAAGTAACAACCAATCTAAAAGATGGCGGTGAATCTGATAGGTAGCTATGAATTTAGTTAGCTTGCTAGTCCCTCTCTCCAATAGACGACCGTAGGATGTATTGGAATCTATGTAAACTAGATTTCATGTTTAAAGTGTGCAAACCGCCATTTTATTTAAAAACTAGCAAAAGATTTTTATTCATCAGATTAAACCAAACGTCCAGATGAGCATACTAATAAACAAAGTGTATCTAAGCATAAGTGAATCAGCGGTATCTCTATATTCATCGGTGATCGGTGATATATCAGTACCATGCATATGTTAAACTTATTATTGAATCTTAGTTGTTAGTTGTTACACATTTACAAATGGTAGAATTTATACTCTACAAGGTTGTACAAATATGCACACATAATAATACACTAGAAACCGCTATTCAAATATTAGCTAGATATTATTTTTCTTTAGAAACCTCTAACATGATATTGGATGAAACTAAAAGATAGATTAACATATGAACATACATACAAATACAAATATATTTTAAATGGCTTAATTTAAATTTATCATAAACTGGTGACAAGAGATATACATTACAACTGAGAATAAAGAACATTGGTTAACTATACAAACTAAATTATGGGTCAACTATACCAACTAAATTATGTGGTTTATTATACCAAATAAATAATACAATGTATACTTCTTAATATTGTAGTAAAATAAAAATAAATAAAAATAAAAGTTTGGCATAAAAACAGTTTGTTTAATTTTGCGCCGGGTCCGCCGCGCCTGGCCTTTGTGTCCTGTCTCTGCCTAATCTATCGTCCCACCATTCCCACATGTCCAAACCCAGGATGACTATTCCCACAGGACGAGCGATCTCCTCTTTTTAGAAAAAGCCGATGGCTTGTCCTACTTGCATCTGTTGGTGGATTCTAACATGCAGAGAACATAATCTATATTATATTTTTATGCACCACATGATATGTGTTTTGCTTGGAGCGTCATTTTATTTTCTTTTGTTTTGCTTGCTGTTTGAATAAAATACCAAGATCTGAAATTCTTAAAGGTTAGAGAATCTTCACATAGTTGCATAATTACCTGACTACTCATTGATCTTCACTTATATCTTTCGGAGTAGTTTGATGTTTGCTCTAGTGCTTCACTTATATCTTTTAGAGCATGGTGGTGGTTTTATTTTGAAGAAATAGATAAACTCTCATGCTTCACTTATATTATTTTGAGAGTCTTAAATAGCATGGTAATTTTCTTAATATTAATATGCTAGGTATTCAAGAATAGTAAAAACTTTCTTATGAGTGCGTTGAATACTAAGAGAAGTTTGATGCTTGATGATTGTTTTGAGATATGGGGGTAGTGATATCAAAGTTGTGCTAGTTGAGTAGTTGTGAATTTGAGAAATACTTGTGTTGAAGTTTTCAAGTCCCGTAGCATGCACGTATGGTAAACGTTATGTAAAAAATTTGAAACATGAGGTGTTCTTTGATTGTCCTCCTTATGAGTGGCGGTCGGGGACGAGCGATGGTCTTTTCCTACCAATCTATCCCCCTAGGAGCATGCGCGTAGTGCTTGGTTTTTGATGACTTGTAGATTTTTGCAATAAGTATGTGAGTTCTTTATGACTAATGTTGAGTCCATGGATTATACGCACTCTCACCTTTCCATCATTGCTAGCCTCTTCAGTACCGTGCATTGCCCTTTCTCACATTGAGAGTTGGTGGAAAATTCGCTGGTGCATCCAAACCCCGTGATATGATACGCTCTTTCACACATAAACCTCCTTATATCTTCCTCAAAACAGCCACCATACCTACCTATTATGGCATTTCCATAGCCATTCCGAGATATATTGTCATGCAACTTTCCACCATTCCGTTTATTATGACACACTTCATCATTGTCATATTGCCTTGCGTGATCATGTAGTTGGCATCATATTTGTGGCAAAGCCACCATGCATAATTATCATACATGTCACTCTTGATTCATTGCCCATCCCGGTACACCGCCGGAGGCATTCATATAGAGTCATATCTTGTTCTAGTATCGAGTTGTAATCATTGAGTTGTAAATAAATAGAAGTGTGATGATCATCATTTTCTAGAGCATTGTCCCAAGTGAGGTAAAATAAAAAATAAAAAAGATAAAAAAAGAGAAAGGCCATAAAAAAAGAGAAGGCCCCAAAAAAAGAGAGAAAAAGAGAGAAGGGACAATGTTACTATCCTTTTTACCACACTAGTGCTTCAAAGTAGCACCATGATCTTCATAATAGAGAGTCTCTTGTTTTGTCACTTTCATATACTAGTGGGAATTTCTCATTATAGAACTTGGCTTGTATATTCCAACAATGGGCCTCCTCAAGTGCCCTAGGTCTTCGTGAGTAAGCAAGTTGGATGCACACTCACTTAGTTTCTTTTGTTGAGCTTTCATATATTTATGGCTCTAGTGCATCCGCTGCATGGCAATCCCTACTCCTCGCATTAACATCAATCGATGGGCATCTCCATAGCTCATTGATTAGCCTCGTTGATGTGAGACCTTCTCCTTTTTTCTGTCTTCTCCACATAACCCCCATCATCATATTCTATTCCACCCATAGTGCTATATCCATGGCTCACGCTCATGTATTGCGTGAAGGTTGAAAAGGTTTGAGATTACTAAAGTATGAAACAATTGCTTGGCTTGTCATCGGGGTTGTGCATGATGAGAGCATTCTTGTGTGACGAAAATGGAGCATGACTAAACTATATGATTTTGTAGGGTTGAACTTTCTTTGGCCATGTTATTTTGAGAGGACATAATTGCTTAGTTAGTATGCTTGAAGTATTATTACTTTTATGTCAATATGAACTTTTATCTTGAATATTTCGGATATGAATATTCATACCACAATTAAGAAGAATTACATTGAAATTATGCCAAGAAGCATTCCACATAAAAAATTTTGTTTTTATCATTTACCTACTCGAGGACGAGCAGGAATTAAGCTTGGGGATGCTGATACGTCTCCAACGTACCTATAATTTTTGATTGTTCCATGCTATTATATTATCCATCTTGGATGTTTATGGGCTTTATTAAACACTTTTATATCATTTTTGGGACTAACATATTGACCCAGAGCCCAGTGCCAGTTCCTGTTTTTTCCCTTGTTTCAGTGTTTCGAAGAAAAGTAATATCAAACGGAGTCGAAACGAAATGAAACCTTCTGGAGAAGTTATTTTTGGAAAGAAAGCAACCCGAGAGACTTGGAGTCCACGTCAAGAAAGAAACAAGGGAGGCACGAGGCAGGGGGGCGTGCCCACCCCTCTGGGCGCGCCCTCCACCCTCCTGGGCCCCTCGTGGCTCCCCTGACGTACTTCTTCCGCCTATATATATCCATATACCCTAAAACGATCGAGGAACAGAATAGATCGGGAGTTCCGCCGCCGCAAGCCTCTGTAGCCACCAAAAACCAATCGGGACCCTGTTCCGGCACCCTGCCGGAGGGGGGAACCCTCACCGGTGGCCATCTTCATCATCCCGATGCTCTCCATGACGAGGAGGGAGTAGTTCACCCTCGGGGCTGAGTGTATGTACCAGTAGCTATGTGTTTGATCTCTCTCTCTCTCGTGTTCTTGATTTGGCACGATCTTGATGTATCGCGAGCTTTGCTATTTTAGTTGGATCGTATGATGCTCCTCCCCCTCTACTCTCTTGTAATGGATTGAGTTTCCCCTTTGAAGTTATCTTATCGGATTGAGTCTTTAAAGATTTGAGAACACTTGATGTATGTCTTGCGTGGGATACCCGTGGTGACAATGGGGTATTCTATTGATCCACTTGATGTATGTTTTGGTGATCAACTTGCGGGTTCCGCCCATGAACCTATGCATAGGGGTTGGCACACGTTTTCGTCGTGATTCTCCGGTAGAAACTTTGGGGCACTCTTTGAGGTTCTATGTGTTGGTTGAATAGATGAATCTGAGATTGTGTGATGCATATCGTATAATCATACCCACGGATACTTGAGGTGATATTGGAGTATCTAGGTGACATTAGGGTTTTGGTTGCTTTGTATCTTAAGGTGTTATTCTAGTACGAACTCTAGGGCTGTTTGTGACACTTATAGGAATAGCCCAATGGATTGATTAGGAAGAATAACTTTGAGGTGGTTTCGTACCCTACCATAATCTCTTCGTTTGTTCTCCGCTATTAGTGACTTTGGAGTGACTCTTTGTTGCAAGTTGAGAGATATTTATATGACCCAATTATGTTATTATTGTTGAGAGAACTTGCACTAGTGAAAGTATGAACCCTAGGCCTTGTTTCCGAGCATTGCAATACCGTTTACGCTCACTTTTACCATTAGTTACCTTGCTGTTTTTATATTTTCAGATTACAAAAACCTATATCTACCATCCATATTGCACTTGTATCACCATCTCTTCGCCGAACTAGTGCACCTATACGATTTACCATTGTATTGGGTGTGTTGGGGACACAAGAGACTCTTTGTTATTTGGTTGCATTGTTGTTTGAGAGAGACCATCTTCATCCTACGCCTCCCACGGATTGATAAACCTTAGGTCATCCACTTGAGGGAAATTTGCTACTGTCCTACAAACCTCTGCACTTGGAGGCCCAACAACGTCTACAAGAAGAAGGTTGTGTAGTAGACATCAGCATCTCATTGGTCCCAGTTCGTGGCTGTAACCGGGACTAAAGGACCCCCTTTGGTCCTAGTTCCAGCCATGAAACTGGGACCAATGGTTGTGGGCGAGGAGCTATGCCCATTGGTCCCGGTTCGTGTCTGGAGCCGGGACCAAAGGGTCCAGACGAACCGGGACCAATGCCCGATGAGGCCCGGCCGGCCCGTTGGCCTCACGAACCGGGACCGTTGCCCCCATGGGTCCCGGTTCGTGACTGAACCGGGACTAATGGGTGATACGTCTCCGTCGTATCTACTTTTCCAAACACTATTGCCCTTGTTTTGGACTCTAACTTGCATGATTTGAATGGAACAAACCCGGACTGACGCTGTTTTCAGCAGAATTGCAATGGTGTTATTTTTGTGCAGAAACAAAAGTTCTCGGAATGACCTGAAACTTCACGGAGATTATTTTTGGAAAATATAAAAAATACTGGCGAAAAAATCAAGGCCAGTGGGCCCACACCCTCTCCACGAGGGTGGGGGCGCGCTGCCCCCCTGGGTGCGCCCCCCTGCCTTGTGGGCCCCCTGGAGCTCCACCGACCTCAACTCCAAGTCTATATATTCATGTTCGGGGAGAAAAAAATCAAAGAGAAAGATTCATCGCGTTTTACAATACGGAGCCGCCACCAAGCCCTAATCTCTCTCGTGAGGGCTGATCTGGAGTCCGTTCGGGGCTCCGGAGAGGGGAATCCGTCGCCATCGTCATCATCAACCATCCTCCATCACCAATTTCATGATGCTCACCGCCGTGTGTGAGTAATTCCATCGTAGGCTTGCTGGACGGTGATGGGTTGGATGAGATTTATCATGTAATCGAGTTAGTTTTGTTAGGGTTTGATCCCTAGTACCCACTATGTTCTGAGATTGATGTTGGTATGACTTTGCTATGCTTAATGCTTGTCACTAGGGCTCGAGTGCCATGATTTCAGATCTGAACATATTATGTTTTCATGAATATATGTGAGTTCTTGATCCTATCTTGCAAGTCTATAGTCACCTATTATGTGTTATGATCCGGCAACCCCGAAGTGACAATAATCGGGACCACTCCCGGTGATGACCATAGTTTGAGGAGTTCATGTATTCACTATGTGTTAATGCTTTGGTCCGGTACTCTATTAAAAGGAGGCCTTAATATCCCTTAGTTTCCGTTAGGACCCCACTTCCACGGGAGGGTAGGACAAAAGATGTCATGCAAGTTCTTTTCCATAAGCACGTATGACTATATTCGGTATACATGCCTACATTACATTGATGAATTGGAGCTAGTTCTGTGTCACCCTATGTTATGACTGTTACATGATGAACCACATCCGGCATAATTCTGTTGGGGAACGTAGTAATTTCAAAAAAATTCCTACGCACACGCAAGATCATGGTGATGCATAGCAACGAGAGGGGAGAGTGTTGTCCACGTACCCTCGTAGACCGACAGCGGAAGCGTTATCACAATGCGGTTGATGTAGTCGTACGTCTTCACGATCCGACCGATCAAGTACCGAACGCACGGCACCTCCGAGTTCTACACACGTTCAGCTCGATGACGTCCCTCGAACTCCGATCCAGCCGAGTGTTGAGGGAGAGTTTCGTCAGCACGACGGCGTGGTGACGATGATGATGTTCTACCGACGCAGGGCTTCGCCTAAGCTCCGCAATTATATTATCGAGGTGTAATTTGGTGGAGGGGGCCACCGCACACGGCTAAAAGATCTCAAGGATCAATTGTTGTGTCTCTGGGGTGCCCCCCTGCCCCCGTATATAAAGGAGCAAGGGAGGAGGAGGCCGGCCCTAGGAGGGGGCGCACCAAGTGTGGAGTCCTACTAGGACTCCCTAGTCCTAGTAGGATTCCACCTCCCATATGGAATAGGAAAAGAGGAAGGGAAAAAGAGAAGGAAGAAAGGGGGCGCCCCCCTTCCCTAGTCCAATTCGGACCAGACCAAGGGGAGGGGTGCGGCCACCCTTGAGGCCCTTTTTCTTCTTTCCCGTATGGCCCAATAAGGCCCAATACGTATTCCCGTAACTCTCCGGTACTCCGAAAAATACCCGAATCACTCGGAACCTTTCTGAAGTCCGAATATAGTCGTCCAATATATCGATCTTTACGTCTCGACCATTTCGAGACTACTCGTCATGTCCCCGATCTCATCCGGGACTCCGAACTCCTTCGGTACATCAAAATACATAAACTCATAATAAAAATGTCATCGTAACTTTAAGCGTGCGGACCCTACGGGTTCGAGAACTATGTAGACATGACCGAGACACCTCTCCGGTCAATAACCAATAGCGGGACCTGGATGCCCATATTGGCTCCCACATATTCTACGAAGATCTTTATCGGTCAGACCGCATAACAACATACGTTGTTCCCTTTGTCATCAGTATGTTACTTGCCCGAGATTCGATCGTCGGTATCTCGATACCTAGTTCAATCTCGTTACCGGCAAGTCTCTTTACTCGTTCCGTAACACATCATCCCGCAACTAACTTATTAGTCACAATGCTTGCAAGGCTTATAGTGATGTGCATTACCGAGTGGGCCCAGAGATACCTCTCCGACAATCGGAGTGACAAATCCTAATCTCGAAATACGCCAACCCAACAAGTACCTTTGGAGACACCTGTAGAGCACCTTTATAATCACCCATTTACATTGTGACGTTTGGTAGCACACAAAGTGTTCCTCCGGTAAACGGGAGTTGCATAATCTCATAGTCAGAGGAACATGTATAAGTCATGAAGAAAGCAATAGCAACATACTAAACGATCGGGTGCTAAGCTAACGGAATGGGTCAAGTCAATCACGTCATTCTCCTAATGAGGTGATCTCGTTAATCAAATGACAACTTATGTCTATGGCTAGGAAACATAACCATCTTTGATTAACGAGCTAGTCAAGTAGAGGCATACTAGTGACACTCTGTTTGTCTATGTATTCACACATGTATTATGTTTCCGGTTAATACAATTCTAGCATGAATAATAAACATTTATCATGATATAAGGAAATAAATAATAACTTTATTATTGCCTCTAGGGCATATTTCCTTCAGTCTCCCACTTGCACTAGAGTCAATAATCTAGTTCACATCGCCATGTGATTTAACATGAATAGTTCAGATCACCATGTGATTAACACCCATGGTTCACATCGTCATGTGACCATCACCCAAAGGGTTTACTAGAGTCAGTAATCTAGTTCACATCGCTATGTGATTAACACCCAAAGAGTACTAAGGTGTGATCATGTTTTGCTTGTGAGATAATTTTAGTCAACGGGTCTGTCACATTCAGATCCGTAAGTATTTTGTAATTTTCTATGTCTACAATGCTCTGCATGGAGCTACTCTAGCTAATTGCTCCCACTTTCAATATGTATCTAGACCGAGACTTAGAGTCATCTAGATTAGTGTCGAAACTTGCATCGACGTAACCTTTTACGACGAGCCTTTTGTCACTTCCATAATCGAGAAACATATCCTTATTCCAGTAAGGATAATTTTGACCGCTGTCCAGTGATCTACTCCTAGATCACTATTGTACTCCCTTGCCAAAATCAGTGTAGGGTATACAATAGATCTGGTACACAGCATGGCATACTTTATAGAACCTATGGCCAAGGCATAGGGAATGACTTTCATTCTCTTTCTATCTTTTGCCGTGGTCGGGCTTTGAGTCTTTACTCAATTTCACACCTTGTAACACAGGCAAGAACTCTTTTCTTTGACTGTTCTATTTTGAACTACTTCAAAATCTTGTTAAGGTATGTACTCATTGAAAAACTTATCAAGCGTCTTCATCTATCTCTATAGATCTTGATGCTCAATATGTAAGCAGCTTCACCGAGGTCTATCTTTGAAAAACTCCTTTCAAACACTCCTTTATGCTTTGCAGAATAATTCTACATTATTTCCGATCAACAATATGTCATTCACATATACTTATCAGAAATGCTGTAGTGCTCCCACTCACTTTCTTGTAAATACAGGCTTCACCGCAAGTCTGTATACAACTATATGCTTTGATCAACTTATCAAAGCGTATATTCCAACTCCGAGATGCTTGCACCAGTCCATTGATGGATCGCTGGAGCTTGCATATTTTGTTAGCACCTTTAGGATTGACAAAACCTCCTGGTTGCATCATATACAACTCTTCTTTAATAAATCCATTAAGGAATGCAGTTTTGTTTATCCATTTGCCATATTTCATAAAATGCGGCAATTGCTAACATGATTCAGACAGACCTAAGCATAGATACGAGTGAGAAACTCTCATCGTAGTCAACATCTTGAACTTGTCGAAAACCTTTTTGCGACAATTCTAGCTTTGTAGATAGTAACACTACTATCAGCGTCCGTCTTCCTCTTGAAGATCCATTTATTCTCAATTGCTTGCCGATCATCGGGCAAGTCAACCAAAGTCCACACTTTGTTCTCATACATGGATCTCATCTCAGATTTCATGGCCTCAAGCCATTTTGCGGAATCTGGGCTCATCATCGCTTCCTCATAGTTCGTAGGTTCGTCATGATCTAGTAACATAACCTCCAGAACAGGATTACCGTACCACTCTGGTGCGGATCTTACTCTGGTTTACCTACGAGGTTTGGTAGTAACTTGATCTGAAGTTAGATGATCATCATCATTAACTTCCTCACTAATTGGTGTAGAAGTCATAGGAACAGATTTCTGTGATCCAATAAGGGAGCAGGTACAGTTACCTCATCAAGTTCTACTTTCCTCCCACTCACATCTTTCGAGAGAAACTCCTTCTCTAGAAAGGATCCATACTTAGCAACGAATGTCTTGCCTTCGGATCTGTGATAGAAGGTGTACCCAACTGTCTCCTTTGGGTATCCTATGAAGACACATTTCTCCGATTTGGGTTTGAGCTTATCAGGATGAAATTTTTTCACATAAGCATCGCAACCCCAAAATTTTAAGAAACGACAACTTTGGTTTCTTGCCAAACCACAGTTCATAAGGCGTCGTCTCAACGGATTTTGATGGTGCCCTATTTAACGTGAATGTAGCTGTCTCTAATGCATAACCCAAAACGATAGTGGTAAATTGGTAAGAGACATCATAGATTGCACTATATCCAATAAAGTACGGTTATGACGTTCGGACACACCATTACACTGTGGTGTTCCAGGTGGCGTGAGTAGTGAAACTATTTCACATTGTTTTAACTGAAGGCCAAACTCGTAACTCAAATATTTTACCTCTGCGATCATATCGTAGAAACTTTTATTTTCTTGTTACGATGATTCTCCACTTCACTCTGAAATTCTTTGAACTTTTCAAATGTTTCAGACTTTGTGTTTCATCAAGTAGATATACCCATATCTGCTCAAATCATCTGTGAAGGTCAGAAAATAATGATACCTGCTTCGAGCCTCAATATTCATCGGACCACATACATCTGTATGTATGATTTCCAACAAATCTGTTGCTCTCTCCATAGTTTCGGAGAACGGCATTTTAGTCATCTTGCCCATGAGGCACGGTTCGCAAGCATCAAGTGATTCATAATCAAGTGATTCCAAAATCCCATCAGTATGGAGTTTCTTCATGCGCTTTACACCAATATGACCTAAACGGCAGTACCACAAATAAGTTGCACTATCATTATTAACTTTGCATCTTTTGGCTTCAATATTATGAATATGTGTATCACTACGATCGAGATCCAACAAACCATTTTCGTTGGTGTGTATGACCATAATGGTTTTATTCATGTAAACAGAACAACAATTGTTCTCTAACTTAAATGAATAACCGTATTGCAATAAACATGATCAGATCATATTCATGCTGAACGCAAACACCAAATAACACTTATTTAGTTTCAACACTAATCCCGAAAGTACAGGGAGTGTGCGATGATGATCATATCAATCTTGGAACTACTTCCAACACACATCGTCACCTCGCCTTTTACTAGTCTCTGTTTATTCTGCAACTCCCGTTTTCGAGTTACTACTCTTTAGCAACTGAACCAGTATCAATTACCGAGGGGTTGCTATAAACACTAGTAAAGTACACATCAATAATCTGTATATCAAATATACCTTTGTTCACTTTTACTAGTCTCTGTTTATTCTGCAACTCCCGTTTCGAGTTACTACTCTTAGCAACTGAACCAGTATCAATTACCGAGGGATTGCTATAAACACTAGTAAAGTACACATCAATAATCTGTATATCAAATATACCTTTGTTCACTTTGCCATCCTTCTTATCCACCAAATAGTTGGTGTAGTTCCGCTTCCAGTGACCAGTCCCTTTGCAGTAGAAGAACTTAGTCTCAGGCTTAGGACCAGACTTAGGCTTCTTCACTTGAGCTGCAACTTGCTTGCCGTTCTTTTTGAAGTTCCCCTTTTTCCCTTTGCCCTTTTCTTGAAACTAGCGGTCTCGTCAACCATCAACACTTGAAGTGGTCTCGTCAACCATCAACACTTGATGTTTTTCTTGATTTCTACCTTCGTCGATTTCAGCATCACGAAGAGCTCGGGAATTACTTTCGTCATCCCTTGCATACCATAGTTCATCACGAAGTTCTACTAACTTGGTGATGGTGACTAGAGAATTCTGTCAATCACTATTTTATCTGGAAGATAAACTCCCACTTGATTCAAGCGATTGTAGTACCCAGACAATCTGAGCACATGCTCACTAGTTGAGCGATTCTCCTCCATCTTTTTGCTATAAAACTTGTTGGAGATTTCATATCTCTCAACTCGGGTATTTGCTTGAAATATTAACTTCAACTCCCGGAACATCTCATATGGTCCATGACGTTCAAAACGTCTTTGAAGTCCCGATTCTAAGCCGTTAAGCATGGTGCACTAAACTATCAAGTAATCATCATATTGAGCTAGCCAAACGTTCATAACGTCTGCATCTGCTCCTGCAATAGGTCTGTCACCTAGCGGTGCATCAAGGACATAATTTTTCTGTGCAGCAATGAGGATAATCCTCAAATCACGGATCCAATCCGCATCTTTGCTACTAACATCTTTCAACATAATTTTTCTCTAGGAACAAAAAATAAACACAGGGAAGCAACAACGCGAGCTATTGATCTACAACATAATTTGCAAAATACTATCAGGACTAAGTTCATGATAAATTTAAGTTCAATTAATCATATTACTTAAGAACTCCCACTTAGATAGACATCTCTCTAATCATCTAAGTGATTACATGATCCAAAGCAACTAAACCATGTCCGATTAACACGTGAGATGGAGTAGTTTCAATGGTGAACATCACTATGTTGATCATATCTACTATATGATTCACGCTCGACCTTTCGGTCTCTGTGTTCCGAGGCCATATCTGTATATGCTAGGCTCGTCAAGTTTAACCTGAGTATTCCGCGTGTGCAACTGTTTTGCACCCGTTGTATTTGAACGTAGAGCCTATCACACCCGATTAACACGTGGTGTCTCAGCACGAAGAACTTTTGCAACGGTGCATACTCAGGGAGAACACTTTTATCTTGAAATTTTAGTGAGAGATCATCTTATAATGCTACCGTCAATCAAAGCAAGATAAGATGCATAAAGGATTAACATCACATGCAATCAATATAAGTGATATGATATGGCCATTATCATCTTGTGCTTGTGATCTCCATCTCCGAAGCACCGTCATGATCACCATCGTCACCGGCGCGACACCTTGATCTCCATCGTAGCATCGTTGTCGTCTCGCCAACTTATTGCTTTTACGACTATCGCTACCGCTTACTGATAAAGTAAAACTATTACATGGCGATTGCATCTCATACAATAAAGCGACAACCATATGGCTCCTGCCAGTTGCCGATAACTCGGTTACAAAACATGATCATCTCATACAACACATTATATCACATCATGTCTTGACCATATCACATCACAACATGCCTTGCAAAAACAAGTTAGACATCCTCTACTTTGTTGTTGCAAGTTTTACGTGGCTGCTACGGGCTTAGCAAGAACCGTTCTTACCTACGCATCAAAACCACAACGATAGTTTGTCAAGTTGGTGCTGTTCTAACCTTCGCAAGGACCGGGCGTAGCCACACTCGGTTCAACTAAAGTGAGAGAGACAGACACCCGCCAGTCACCTTTAAGCAACGAGTGCTCCGAATGGTGAAACCAGTCTCGCGTAAGCGTACGCGTAATGTCGGTCCGGGCCGCTTCATCTCACAATACCGCTGAACCTAAGTATGACATGCTGGTAAACAGTATGACTTATATCGCCCACAACTCACTTGTGTTCTACTCGTGCATAGCATCAACGCATAAAACCAGGCTCGGATGCCACTGTTGGGGAACGTAGTAATTTCAAAAAAAATTCCTACGCACACGCAAGATCATGGTGATGCATAGCAACGAGAGGGGAGAGTGTTGTCCACGTACCCTCGTAGACCGACAGCGGAAGCGTTATCACAACGCGGTTGATGTAGTCGTACGTCTTCATGATCCGACCGATCAAGTACCAAACGCACGGCACCTCCAAGTTCTACACACGTTCAGCTCGATGACGTCCCTCGAACTCCGATCCAGCCGAGTGTTGAGGGAGAGTTTCGTCAGCACGACGGCGTGGTGACGATGATGATGTTCTACCGACGCAGGGCTTCGCCTAAGCTCCGCAATGATATTATCGAGGTGTAATTTGGTGGAGGGGGGCACCGCACACGGCTAAAAGATCTCGAGGATCAATTGTTGTGTCTCTGGGGTGCCCCCCTGCCCCCGTATATAAAGGAGCAAGGGAGGAGGAGTCCGGCCCTAGGAGGGGGCGCACCAAGTGTGGAGTCCTACTAGGACTCCCTAGTCCTAGTAGGATTCCACCTCCCATATGGAATAGGAAAAGAGGAAGGGAAAAAGAGAAGGAAGGAAGGGGGCGCCCCCCTTCCCTAGTCCAATTCGGAGCAGACCAAGGGGAGGGGTGCGGCCACCCTTGAGGCCCTTTTTCTTCTTTCCCGTATGGCCCAATAAGGCCCAATACGTATTCCCGTAACTCTCCGGTACTCCGAAAAATACCCGAATCACTCGGAACCTTTCCGAAGTCCGAATATAGTCGTCCAATATATCGATCTTTACGTCTCGACCATTTCGAGACTCCTCGTCATGTCCCTGATCTCATCCGGGACTCCGAACTCCTTCAGTACATCAACATACATAAACTCATAATAAAAATGTCATCGTAACTTTAAGCGTGCGGACCCTACGGGTTCGAGAACTATGTAGACATGACCGAGACACCTCTCCGGTCAATAACCAATAGCGGGACCTGGATGCCCATATTGGCTCCCACATATTCTACGAAGATCTTTATCGGTCAGACCGCATAACAACATACGTTGTTCCCTTTGTCATCAGTATGTTACTTGCCCGAGATTCGATCGTCGGTATCTCGATACCTAGTTCAATCTCGTTACCGGCAAGTCTCTTTACTCGTTCCGTAACACATCATCCCGCAACTAACTTATTAGTCACAATGCTTGCAAGGCTTATAGTGATGTGCATTACCGAGTGGGCCCAGAGATACCTCTCCGACAATCGGAGTGACAAATCCTAATCTCGAAATACGCCAACCGAACAAGTACCTTTGGAGACACCTGTAGAGCACCTTTATAATCACCCATTTACGTTGTGACGTTTGGTAGCACACAAAGTGTTCCTCCGGTAAACGGGAGTTGCATAATCTCATAGTCAGAGGAACATGTATAAGTCATGAAGAAAGCAATAGCAACATACTAAACGATCGGGTTCTAAGCTAACGTAATGGGTCATGTCAATCACGTCATTCTCCTAATGAGGTGATCTCGTTAATCAAATGACAACTTATGTCTATGGCTAGGAAACATAACCATCTTTGATTAACGAGCTAGTCAAGTAGAGGCATACTAGTGACACTCTGTTTGTCTATGTATTCACACATGTATTATGTTTCCGGTTAATACAATTCTAGCATGAATAATAAACATTTATCATGATATAAGGAAATAAATAATAACTTTATTATTGCCTCTAGGGCATATTTCCTTCAAATTCTCCATCACCGATCCAATGCCTACGAGCTTTTCACATATTGTTCTTCGCTTATTTACTTTTCCGTTGCTACTGTTACAATCACTAAAATACTACTACTGTTACTTTTGCCACCATTACCGTTACTTCCATACTACTTTGCTACTAAATACTTTGCTTCGGACATTAAGTTATCCAGGTGTGGTTGAATTGACAACTCAACTGCTAATACTTGAGAATATTCTTTGGATCCCCTTGTGTCGAATCAATAAATTTGGGTTGAATACTCTACCCTCGAAAACTGTTGCGATCCCTTATACTTGTGGGTTGTCAAGACTATTTTCTGGCGCCGTTGCCGGGGAGCATAGCTCTATTCTTTGAGTCACTTGGGATTTGTATCTTCTGGTCACTATGAAGAACTTGAAAGATGAGAAAACTAAAATTTATCCCTTAACTACGAGGGGAGGTAAGGAACTGCCATCTAGCTCTGCACTTGATTCACCTTCTGTTTTGAGTAAGCTTGCGACACCTAAACCTGCTTCTGCTATTAATTCCGATATGTCGCATGTTATTGATGATGCCACTTCTGCTATGCATGATACTTATGATGAAACTACTTCTATGCTTGATACTACTGTGCCACTTGGTGAATTTCTTGATGCAACTTGGTAGGGCTAGAGAGAATAAAATTATTGAAACTGATAATATTGATGAAAGTGATGATGAAGATTCTCCCCCTAGATATGAATTGCCTGTTGTACCTGAGGGCTATGTTATGGATGAAGAAACTGCTAGAGATTTTCTTGCTTGCAATGATAGAAGTGATCTTAAGAAATTATTAGCTAAGCTGAAACAAAAATCTCTGAATGCTAGAATGAAATATGATCCTGCTTATGCTACTTCACCTATCTTTATTACCGATAAGGATTATGAATTCTCTGTCGACCCTGATATAATTACTTTGGTTGAATCTGATCCTTTTTATGGCTATGAATCTGAAACTATTGTGGCACATCTTACTAAATTAAATGATACAGCCACCCTGTTCACTAATGATGAGAAAACTTGCTACTATTATATCCTTAAAATATTTCCTTTCTCATTAAAGGGTGATGCTAAGATATGGTTTAATTCTCTTGATCCTGGTTGTGTGCGTAGTCCTCAGGATAAGATTTATTACTTCTCTGCTAAATATTACCCTGCCCATAAGAAACAAGCTGCTTTAAGGGAAATATATAATTTTGTGCAAATTGAAGAAGAGAGTCTCCCACAAGCTTGGGGGAGGCTTCTCCAATTACTTAATGCTTTGCCTGATCACCCTCTCAAGAAAAATGAAATACTTGATATCTTTTATAATGGACTAACCGATGCTTCCAGAGACCACCTGGATAATTGTGCTGGTTGTGTTTTCAGAGAAAGAACACCAGATGAAGCTGAAATTTTATTGAATAATATGTTGACCAATGAAAATAATTGGACACTTCCTGAA
The DNA here is from genome assembly GCF_018294505.1 of Triticum aestivum. NCBI lineage: Eukaryota > Viridiplantae > Streptophyta > Magnoliopsida > Poales > Poaceae > Triticum > Triticum aestivum. The sequence continues at coordinate 637,528,469 of NC_057814.1, forward strand.
CCAATTCCTAAGCCAACTCCGAAGAAAAGGGGTGTTCTATTTCTCAGTCCTGAAGATATGCAAGAGGCAAAGAAATCTATGAAAGAAAAAGGTATAAAAGCTGAAGGTGTTAAGAATTTACCTCCTATTGAAGAAATACATGGTCTTAATTTACCGCCTATTGAAGAAATACATGGTCTTAATTCATCACCTATTGAAGAAACACATGGTCTTGATAACCCGACACGGGTAGTAAAGGTAAATTCTCTCTATATGATAAAGCTGAAATCCCTCCTACTAAGTTTGCTAGCCAATGTTTGGATGAGTTTGATAACTTTATGGTTAAGCAAGAAGATTTTAATGCTTATTTTGGTAGACAATTAAAACAAAATGCTTATATGATTGAACACTTGGGTGATTATATGTCTAGAGTTAAAGGTGAACTTAAACTCATTAGTAAACATGCTTCTATGGTTACCACTCAAGTAGAACAAGTACTTAAAGCTTAGAATGATTTGCTCAATGAATTGAATAGTAAGAATAATGACTATGATGTTAGAGTGGCTACTAGAACTGGTAAAATGACTCAGGAACCTTTGTATCCTGAAGGCCATCCTAAGAGAATTGAGCAAGATTCTCAGAGAAATAATGTAGATACACCTAGTCCTTCTAAAAAGAAGAAAAAGAAAAATGATAGGACTTTGCATGCTTCTAGGGAACCTGTTGTTGACACACCTGAGAATCCCAATGATATTTCTATCTCTGATGCTGAAACACAATCTGGTAATGAACATGAACCTAGTGATAATGTTAATGATGATGCTCATGTTGATGCTCAACCTAGCAATGACAATGATGTAGAAGTTGAACCTGTTGTTGATCTTGATAACCCACAATAAAAGAATCAACGTTATGATAAAATAGACTTTGTTGCTAGGAAGCACGGTAAAGAAAGAGAACCATGGGCTCAGAAACCCATGCCTTTTCCTCCCAAACCATCCAAGAAAAAGGATGATGAGGATTTTGAGCCCTTTGCTGAAATGATTAGACCTATCTTTTTGCGTATGCGTTTGACTGGTATGCTTAAAATGAATCCGTATGCTAAGTATATGAAAGAAACTGTTACTAATATAAGAAAGATACCGGAAGCTAAAATTTCCACCATGCTTGCTAATTATACTTTTAAGGGTGGAATACCAAAGAAGTTAGGAGATCCAGGAGTACCAACTATACCATGCTCCATTAAAAGAAACTATGTTAAAACTGCTTTATGTGATCTTGGAGCCGGTGTTAGTGTTATGCTATGTGATGGACAAGACCCAATCCTAAGCCTAGCACAAGATCGTGTAGTTCGTTTGCTCAGAGCTTTTCTAATGTCAAGTATCATTTCCTTAGACCATGAGATTGTGCAACTCCCGGATACCGTAAGAATGCTTTGGGTGTACCAAACGTCACAACGTAACTGGGTGGCTATAAAGGTGCACTACAGGTATCTCCGAAAGTGTCTGTTGGGTTGGCACGAATCGAGACTGGGATTTGTCACTCCGTGTAAACGAAGAGGTATCTCTGGGCCCACTCGGTAGGACATAGTCATAATGTGCACGATGTGACCAATGAGTTGATCACGGGATGATGTGAGTTACGGAACGAGTAAAGAGACTTGCCGGTAACGAGATTGAACAAGGTATAGGGATACCGACGATCGAATCTCGGGCAAGTAACATACCGATAGACAAAGGGAATTGTATACGGGATTGATTGAATCCCCGACATTGTGGTTCATCCGATGAGATCATCGTGGAACATGTGGGAGCCAACATGGGTATCCAGATCCCGCTGTTGGTTATTGACCGGAGAACGTCTCGGTCATGTCTGCATGGTTCCCGAACCCGTAGGGTCTACACACTTAAGGTTCGATGACGCTAGGGTTATAGGGAATAGATATACGTGGTTACCGAATGTTGTTCGGAGTCCCCGATGAGATCCCGGACGTCACGAGGAGTTCCGGAATGGTCCGGAGGTAAAGATTTATATATGGGAAGTCCTGTTTTGGTCACCGGAAAAGTTTCGGGTGATATCGGTAATGTACCGGGACCACCGGGAGGGTCCCGGGGGTCCACCAAGTGGGGCCACCAGCCCCAGAAGGCTGCGTGGGCTAAGTGTGGGAGGGGACCAGCCCCAGGTGGGCTGGAGCGCCCCCCCCACCAAAGCCCAAGGCGCAGGGAGAGTGGGAGGGGGCGAACCCTAGGTCCAGATGGGCCTTAAGGCCCACCCTAGTGGCGCCCCCCTCTCTTCCCCCCTTGGCCGCCCCCATAGATGGGATCTAGGGCTGGCCGCCACCCCTTGGGGTGGGAACCCTAGAGGGGCGCAGCCCCTCCCCCCCCCCTATATATAGTTGAGGTCTAGGGCTGCCCAACACATGAGTTTTCCTGTCTCACTTGGCGCAGCCCTACCTCTCCTCCTCCTCTCCCGCGGTGCTTGGCGAAGCCCTGCAGGATTGCCACGCTCCTCCACCACCACCACACCGTCGTGCTGCTGCTGGACGGAGTCTTCCCCAACCTCTCCCTCTCTCCTTGCTGGATAAAGGCGTGGGAGACGTCACCGGGCTGCACGTGTGTTGAACGCGGAGGCGCCGTGGTTCGGCGCTTAGATCGGAATCAACCGCGATCTGAATCGCTACGAGTACGACTCCTTCATCCGCGTTCTTGCAACGCTTCCGCATCGCGATCTACAAGGGTATGTAGATGCACTCCCCTTCCCCTCGTTGCTAGATTACTCCATAGATTGATCTTGGTGATGCGTAGAAAATTTTGAATTTCTGCTACGTTCACCAACAGAGATATGATTATACTTGTTGCTCTAGGATGAAGTCTCCACACCTTCCCTTTTCATGCAAATTTAATGATAATGAAACCTTGGCTTCTTATGCTAGAGTTATATATGATTACTATGATGTGGAACAAATAGAAGAATTTATTGCTTTTATGGGTGCTTATGAAATTGAGGCTATGTTCAAAGAGTGAAAATATTTATGATGCTGTTTACAGATCTGAAAATCTTGCTATACTTAAATATTGTTATGAGAATTATGAATATAATGCCGACATTGATGCGTTTATTGAGAAAGTCTCCGCTGTCCAAGAAGAGACTAATATTTTGCAGGAGTCTATGGAAGAAGAAATTGATGAAACTGTGAGCTCATTGGATGAAAAACATGATGAGGAGAGCGAAGAACAAAAGGAGGAAGAGTGGATTAGCTACCAGTGCCCACCTTCTAATGAGAGTAACTCTTCAACTCATACATTGTTTAATTTCCCTTCGTGCTTACCGAAGGATGATTGCTATGATGATTGTTATGATCCCGTTGATTCTCTTAAAATACCCCTTTTTGATGATGCTTGCTATGCTTGTGGCCAAGATGCCAATATGAATTATGCTTATGGAAATGAACTTGCTATAGTTCCTTATGTTAAACATGAAATTGTTGCTATTGCACCCACACATGATAGTCCTATTATCTTTTTGAATTCTCCAAACTACACTATATCGGAGAAGTTTGTGCTTATTAAGGATTATATTGATGGGTTGCCTTTTACTACTACACATGATGATTTTGATAGTATAATATTCATGTGCTTGCTACTCCTACTTGCAATTATTATGAGAGAGGAACTATATCTCCACCTCTATATGTTTCCAACACGATAAAATTGCAAGAAACTGTTTATACTATGCATTGGCCTTTACTATGTGTGCATGAATTGTTCTTTTATGACATGCCGATGCATAGGAAGAGAGTTAGACTTCGTTGTTGCATGATATATGTTGCCTTGTGCTCACTACTAAATCACAAATCATTGTTAATTAAAATTGTCTTTGATATACCTTGGGATCCGGGTGGATTCATTACTTGAGCACTATATGCCTAGCTTAATGGATTTAAAGAAAGCGCTGCCAGGGAGACAACCCGGAAGTTTTAGAGAGTCATTTATTTCTGTTGGGTGCTTTTATAAAGTTTAAAAACAAAAAAAATAAGAAGGGGAACCTAAAACTTTTTCAAAAAGAAAAGCGAAAGTGAGAAAGACGAGCATTGTTGAAGTGGGAGCTAGCCTTGAACTTTGTTCATGCTCACGGAAACTTTGTGAATCTTGATTACAGAAATTTTCCAACAAAAATAATTATCCCCTTGTAAAATTCCATTGTATTATAAAAATAATGTGCCAAGGTTTGCCTTTAGGATGTTTACAATGCTTGTTGGTTTGTACGGTGCCGGACAGAAACTTTGGCTGTAGTGCGCGATTTTTAATTTTTTACTGGAACGTCAAACGGTTCTGAAACTTTTTGCACTGTCTTTATATAATTTTTTTTTTATTTTTCCTAATTTTGGCAGAATTTTGAAAGTATCAGAAGTATGGTGAATGTTCAGATTGTTACAGACTGTTCTGTTTTAGACATATTCTGTTTTTGTTGCATAGTTTGCTTGTTTCGATGAAACTATCAATTTATATCAGTGGATTAAGCCATGGAAAAGTTACATTACAGTAGCTAGAATGCAAAAACAAAATATTAATTGGTTTGCAACAGTACTTAGAATAGTCATTTGCTTTATTATACTAACGGATCTTACCGAGTTTTCTGTTGAAGTTTTGTGTGGATGAAGTGTTCGATGATCGAGAAGGTCTCGATGTGAGAAGAAGGAAGAGAGGCAAGAGCTCAAGCTTGGGGATGCCCAAGGCACCGCAAGTAAATATTCAAGGAGACTCAATGGTCTAAGCTTGGGGATGCCCCGGAAGGCATCCCCTCTTTCTTCAACAAATATCGGTATGTTTTCGGATTCGTTTCATTCATGCGATATGTGCAAATCTTGGAGCGTCTTTTGCATTTAGTTTTCACTTTTCTTTTATGCACCATGCTGGTATGAGATAGTCCTTGGTTGATTTATAGAATTCTCTTTGCACTTCACTTATATCTTTTGAGTATGGCTTTATAGAATGCTTCATGTGCTTCACTTCTATCATTTGAAGTTTGGATTGCCTGTTTCTCTTCACATAGAAACCCGCCATTTGTAGAATGCTCTTTTGCTTTACTTATATTTGTTAGAGCATGGGCATATCTTTTGTAGAAAGAATGAAACTCTCTTGCTTCACTTATATATATTTAGAGAGATGACAGGAACTGGTCATTCACATGGTTAGTCATAAAATCCTACATAAAAACTTGTAGATCACTGAATATGATATGTTTGATTCCTTGCAATAGTTTTGCGATATAAAGATGGTGATATTAGAGTCATGCTAGTGGGTAGTTGTGGATTAGTAGAAATACTTGTGTTGAGGTTTGTGATTCCCGTAGCATGCACGTATGGTGAACCGTTATGTGATGAAGTCGGAGCATGATTTATTTATTGATTGTCTTCCTTATGAGTGGCGGTCGGGGACGAGCGATGGTCTTTTCCTACCAATCTATCCCCCTAGGAGCTTGCACGTAGTACTTTGTTTCGATAACTAATAGATTTTTGCAATAAGTATGTGAGTTCTTTATGACTAATGTTGAGTCCATGGATTATACGCACTCTCACCCTTCCACCATTGCTAGCCTCTCTAGTACCGCGCAACTTTCGCCGGTACCATAAACTCACCATATACCTTCCTCAAAACAGCCACCATACCTACCTATCATGGCATTTCCATAGCCATTCCGAGATATATTGCCATGCAACTTCCATCATCATCATATACATGACTTGAGCATTTATTGTCATATTGCTTTGCATGATCGTAAGACAGCTAGCATGATATTTTCATGGCTTGTCCGTTTTTTTATGTCAGTGCTACGCTAGATCATTGCACATCCCGGTACACCGCTGGAGGCATTCATATAGAGTCATATCTTTGTTTTAGTACCGAGTTGTGATATTGAGTTGTAAGTAAATAAAAGTGTGATGATCATCATTATTAGAGCATTGCCCCAGTGAGGAAAGGATGATGGAGACTATGATTCCCCCACAAGTCGGGATGAGACTCCGAACGAAAAAAAAGAGAAAGGCCAAAAAAAGAAAAAAACAAAACAAAAAAAGAGAGAAAAAGAGAGAAGGGGCAATGTTACTATCCTTTTACCACACTTGTGCTTCAGAGCAGCACCATGTTCTTCATATAGAGAGTCTCTTGAGTTATCACTTTCATATACTAGTGGGAATTTTCATTATAGAACTTGTCTTGTATATTCCGATGATGGGCTTCCTCAAATGCCCGAGGTCTTCATGAGCAAGCAAGTTGGATGCACACCCACTTAGTTTCAGTTTGAGCTTTCATACACTTATAGCTCTTAGTGCATCTGTTGCATGGCAATCCCTACTCACTCACATTGATATCTATTGATGGGCATCTCCATAGCCCGTTGATATGCCTAGTTGATGTGAGACTATCTTCTCCTTTTTGTCTTCTCCACAACCACCATTCTATTCCACCTATAGTGCTATGTCCATGGCTCACGCTCATGTATTGCGTGAAAGTTGAAAAGTTCTGAGAATGTCAAAATTATGAAACAATTGCTTGGCTTGTCATCGGGGTTGTGCATGATTTGAATATTTTGTGTGGTGAAGATGGAGCATAGCCAGACTATATGATTTTGTAGGGATAACTTTCTTTGGCCATGTTATTTTGAAAAGACATGATTGCTTTATTAGTAGGCTTGAACTATTAATACTTTATGTCAAATGATAGACTATTGCTTTGAATCACTCATGTCTTAATATTCATGCCATGATTAGATACATGATCAAGATTATGCTAGGTAGCATTCCACATCAAAAATTATCTTTTTTATCATTTACCTACTCGAGGACGAGCAGGGATTAAGCTTGGGGAAGCTGATACGTCTCCGTATCTATAATTTTTGATTGTTCCATGCCAATATTCTACAACTTTCATATATTTTTGGCAACTTTTTATACTATTTTTGGGGACTAACATATTGATCCAATGCCCAGTGCCAGTTCCTGTTTGTTGCATGTTTTTGTTTCGCAGAAAATCCATATCAAACGGAGTCCAAACGGGATAAAAACGAAAGGAGATTATTTTTGGAATATTCGGAGAATATGGGAAGGAAAATCCACGCGAGACGGTGCCCGAGGGAGGCACGAGGCAGGGGGGCACGCCCCACCCCCTGGGCGCGCCCCTGACCCTCGTGGGCTCCCTGTAAGGTGGTTGATACCCTTCTTCGGCCGCAAGAAAGCTAATTTTTAGGAAAAAATCACGGCGAAGATTTCAGTCCAATCGGAGTTACGTATCTCCGTATATATACGAAACGGTGAAAGGGCGGCAGGGGAGAACGCAGAAAAAGAGAGAGACAGAGAGATAGATCCAATCTCGGAGGGACTCTGGCCCCTCCCATGCCATGGAGACCAAGGACCAGAGGGGAAACCCTTCTCCCATCTAGGGAGGAGGTCAAGGAAGAAGAAGAAGAAGGGGGTCCCTCTCCCCCTCTCTTCCGGTGGCGCCGGAACACCGCCGGGGCCATCATCATCACCGCAATCTTCACCAAAAACTTCACCGCCATCATCACCAACTCTTCCCCCCTCTATGCAGCGGTGTAACCTCTCTCTTACCCGCTATAATCTCTACTTAAACATGGTGCTGAACGCTATATATTATTTCCCAATGATGTATGGCTATCCTATGATGTTTGAGTAGATCCGTTTTGTCCTATGGGTTATTTGATGATCAAGATTGGTTTGAGTTGCATGTTTTATTATTGGTGCTGTCCTATGGTGCTCTCCGTGTCACGCAAGCGTGAGGGATCCCCGCTGTGGGTTTTGCAATATGTTCATGATTTGCTTATGGTGGGTGGCGTGAGTGACAGAAGCACATACCCGAGTAAGTAGGTTGTTTGCTTATGGGATAAAGAGGACTTGATGCTTTAATGCTATGGTTGGGTTTTACCTTAATGATCTTTAGTAGTTGCGGATGCTTGCTAGAGTTCCAATCATAAGTGCATATGATCCAAGTAGAGAAAGTATGTTAGCTTATGCCGCTCCCTCATATAAAATTGCAATAGTGATTACCGGTCTAGTTATCGATTGCCTAGGGACAAATAACTTTCTCGTGACAAAAAGGTCTTTACTAAAACTAATTTAGTTGTGTCTTTATCTAAACAGCCCCTAGTTTTTATTTACGCTCTCTTTATTATCTTGCAAACCTATCCAAAAACACCTACAAAGTACTTCTAGTTTCATACTCGTTCTAGGTAAAGCAAACGTCAAGCGTGCGTAAAGTTGTATCGGTGGTCGATAGAACATGAGGGAATATTTGTTCTACCTTTAGCTCCTCGTTGGGTTCGACACTCTTACTTATGGAAAGAGGCTACAATTGATCCCCTATACTTGTGGGTTATCACATCACATGAGGCTTTGTAAGCACCACTTGACTTGTCGTGAAGCTCTTCCTTATCCTTAAGTGACATCTCATGAGCAACAATTCTTCCAATGACTTCCGTTGGCTTGAGATCTTTGTAGTTGGGCATCATTTGGATCAATGTGCACACGGTATCATATTTTCCATCCAAGGCTCTTAGGATCTTCTTGATGATGAATCTATCGGTCATCTCTTCACTTCCTATGTCGGCAATCTCATTTGTGATGACAACAATCCTAGAGTACATTTCAGCGACACCTTCACCATCCTTCATTTTGAAATTGTCAAGTTGACTTTGAAGCACATCCAATTTGGAGTCCTTGAGGGAGTCGGTACCTTCGTGCATATCAATCAACGTATCCCAAATTTCCTTTGCATTCTCAAGACGGCTGATTTTGTTGAATTCCTCGGGGCACAATCCGTTGAAGAGAATATCACAAGCTTGAGCATTGTATTGCAGCATCTTCAACTCTTCCGCGGTAGCTTGACGGTTCGGTTCTCTTCCATCAAAGAATTCACCTTGCAAGCCAATGCACACAATAGCCCAAACGGCGGGGTTATGTCCAAGAATATGCATTTTCATCTTATGCTTCCAACTAGCAAAATTAGTACCATCAAAGTAAGGACCTCTACGGTGGTAATTTCCCTCGTTAGATGCCATACTCTCGTAGGTTGTGAAACCAAGGCTATGATCACCAAAAGCTATGGAAATCAAAGCAAATGGAGACCAAAGCTCTGATACCACTTGTAGGATCGAAAGTATGTCTAGAGGGGGGGTGATTAGACTACTTGACCAAATAAAATCTAGCCTTTTCCCAATTTTAACTCTTAGCAGATTTTAGCAACTTAGCACAAGTCAAGAAATCAACCTACACATGCAATTCTAAGAGTATAGCAGCGGAATGTAAAACAATTGCATATGACGGTAAAGGGAGGAGTTTGGAGGGAGCAAACACAATGTAGACACGAAGATTTTTTATCCGTGGTTCCGATAGGTGGTGCTATCGTACATCCACGTTGATGGAGACTTCAACCCACGAAGGGCACTACTAGGAAAAGGGCTATAGCTAATATGGACATTAATGGCGCACCATGTATGTGGTGCGCCACTGCTATATAGCAGTGGCGCACCAGATACAGGTGCGCCATTAGTGTCCTCATTACTAATGGCGCACCACACACAGTGCGCCACTACTAACAATTGTTTTATTTTATTTTTCCAAAACTAATAATGGCGCACCAAGGCATAGTGCACCATTACTAGTTTTAACTAGTAATGGCGCACCAAAACTAGTAATGGCGCACCACACACCCTATGCGCCACTACTAACTATTTTTTTTTACTTTTTTTTCAAAACAAGTAATGGCGCACCAGGGTATAGTGCGCCATTACTAGTTCAAACTAGTAATGGCGCACCACAACCACGGTGCGCCACTACTAACAATTTTTTTTTATTTTTTTTTGCAAAACTTGTAATGGCGCACCATGTAACAGGTGCGCCATTAGTAACCAGGGTTACTAATGGCGCATTGGTAGGTGGTGCGCCATTGGTAGCTTTGACCAAATGCACCCCCCCCATGGACCGCCTTTTCAGTTTTAAAAAAATAAAAGAAAATGATGGAAATGTCAAAAAATATAAGAAAATAAGTTTCCCACGTGATATGTGGTCTAGTTGTTGGGAAAATTTACAAATATGAATTTCGACTTTATTTGAAAATATCTCTGGAATTTAGTAAAATATGGGCATAACTTTTGCATACGAACTCGGATGAAAAAGTTTTTTTATATGAAAAATCATCTACTTGAAAAGTTACATGTGAATTCAACCGGGGGGGACCCCGTTGAACATTTTCAAAATCCCCAAAAACCTAACAGAATGAAAGATACGGGGCTTTTAAGATCTAGAGCGGGAAAATGGAAAATAATTCAAACTTACTAGTGGCACACCATTTGCTAGGTGCGCCACTAGTAACAGAAAAAAATATTTGGTTTCGAATTTTTTTTGGAAATGTTTTTAAAAATATGATACATAATATGACCGGTTTGAAATATTTTTTCAAAATTTCATCACACTCATGAACATGAAAAAAGTCCTAGATATCAACAAGGTTTAATAGGATTGATATGATAGATATATCAGCAAGTGCCTGTTAAGTGAGGTGGTGCTGGGGTTGGATAGAACTGTGAAGTTAAGCATGCTCGGGCTGGAGTAGTGTGAGGATGGGTGACCTTCCGGGAAGTTTGACCACTTAGTGCGATTTGACTTGAGAGCATATTGACCCGAGATTAAGAAAAAAAAATAGTATTTGTTACTAGTGGCGTGATAATAGTGGCACACCTGTAGTGCGCCATTAATGGCAAAAACAGGTGCGTCACTAATTAACCTTTTCCTAGTAGTGAGGGTAACGGTTGCGCAAGTCCACGAAGGGTCCACAAAGAAGCAACCTTGTCTATCCCACCATGGCCTTCGCCCACGAAGGACTTGCCTCACTAGGGTAGATCTTCACGAAGTAGGCGATCTCTTTGCCCGTACAAACTCCTTGGTTCAACTCCACAATCTTGACGGAGGATCCCAAGTGACACCTAACCAATCTAGGAGACACCACTCTCCAAGAGGTAATAGATGGTGTGTTGACGATGAACTCCTTGCTCTTGTGCTTCAAATGATAGTCTCCCCAACACTCAACTCTCTCTCATAGGATAGGATTTGGTGGAAAGATAATTTGAGTGGAAAGCAACTTGGGGAAGGCTAGAGATCAAGATTTATGTGGTTGGAATGGAATATCTTGACCTCAACACAAGTGTAGGTGGTTCTCTCTGAGAAAATGTATGTTGGAAGTGTAGGCATGTTCTGATGGCACTCTCCACGAATGAAGAGTGGGTGGAGGGGTATTTATAGCCTCCACACAAAATCTAACCGTTACACACAATTTACCAAACTCGGTGGGACCGATTCAGAGAACTCGGCTGGACCGATTTGGTTCATAATGTGACCGTTAGGACTTTCGGTGGGACCAACATGTCAACTCGGTGGGACCAATGTCATTAGGGTTAGGGCATAACGTAATCTCGGTGAGACGATTACAGAAACTCGGTGGGACCGATTTGGTAATAAGCTAACCAGAGAGTTGGTCAGGCAAACTCGGTGGGACCGATTCGCTCATCTCGGTAGGACCGAAACGTTACAAAAGGGAAACAAAGAGTTTGCATTGCAATCTCGGTGGGACTGGTCGCTCATCTCGGTTAGGCCGAAACGTTACGAAGGGAAACAGAGAGATTACAATCCCATCTCGGTGAGACCGAGATCCCTATCGGTGAGACCGAGAACACTAGGGTTTGTGGCAGTGGCTATGTCAAGAGAACTCAGTGGCGCCGGATAGATCAAATCGGTGGGGCCGAGTTTGACTTTTGGTTTGGGACATATTTGGATATGAGAAAGTAGTTGAGGGTTTTGGAGCATATCACTAAGCATTTTGAGCAAGAAGCTCATTAAGCAACACCTCACCCCCTCTTAATAGTATTGGCTTTCCTATGGACTCAATGTGATCTTGGATCACTAAAAATAGAAAATGCAGAGTCTTGAGCTTTGAGCTTGAGCCAATCCTTTTTGTCCTTAGTATTTTGAGGGGTCCACTTTCTTTACCCATGCCATGCCAAACATTGAGCTTTCCTGAAATATTTATCTTTAAATAGCATTAGCTCAATGAGCTATATGTTGTTAGGAATTACCAAAACCACCCAGGGATAGTTGCACTTTCAGGGAGTTAACGGTTTGCCCACATATATATAGGGCGCCGGTACTCTTATGTGTTGTTGGCACAACAAGCGGGGGGATCGATTGCGCTGCCTGTTCTCCCTGCTGGGGAACGGTTTTCTTCCATTTTTTGCCAGCTGCTTGGCTCGAGCTCGACTCCTTCTGTACTCGTGCTCGATGTGCCTTCCTGATTTGGCGCTCATAGTCTGAGTCAACAGGCTTAGGAGCTGGTGGTCTAGCCATACGAATAAAGTGGTCAATCTTTTCCTCGGGCACTTTCTCCCTTGGCGGCGGTGCCGGTTTCGGTCCAAAATGGGCGTCCACTTGGGCCTTCAGTATGGCTGCATTTTGCTCCTCGGTCATGTCGTAAGGCCTCTGAGGAAGAGGAGCGAGGCTTGGACCATATTTATATCGCTTGCCTCCGCCTGTACCTCCTGTACTACCTCAACTCGTACTGCTATGCACCATAGTTGCGGCGGCTCTCTTCCCTGATTGCTGAGGTGGCGTAGACAGCTGACGTGGCAGAGTTGGAGCAGGAGGAGTGGCCTGACGCTGTGCCGGACTTGAAGCAGGAGGAGTGGCCTCACGCGGTGTCGGACATGAAGCAGGAGGAGTGGTCTCACGCTATGCCGGACTTGAAGCAGGAGGAGTGGCCTCATGCGGTGTCTGACTTGAAGTAGGAGGCGTGGCCTCACGCTGTGCTGAACTTGAAGCAGGAGGAGTGGCCTGCTGCTATGCCGGACTTGGAGGAGGAGGAGTGGCCTCAAATCGAGGAGGAGTCAGATGACGACGCGGTGTCGGTGGCCTTTGAAATATGATGCAATCCTTTTTGCATAGGATGATACGATGTATGGCCTCTTCCAATGTGTGCTCCTCGTCACCTCCAGGAATGTCAAGCTCTAGCACCGAATATTGGTCCACCACCTCATCAACCACGACACGAGCATAGCTGGCTGGAATCGGGTTGCAATGGAAGGTTGCTTCGGGGGGATTTGTATAAGCAACGGCGTCCGCCACCTTCATGGATATGTTCTTCATTTTGAAGTGTAGCTCACAGTTAGTGTTCTCCATGATGTCATCCACAGGGTATCTATCCAGCAGTGCGTCGCCCGGGGCGGAACCAACGCTGCTTGTCGGCATGGATGTGACGGTGCTATCCAATGTTGGATCATCCGCTAGCTGCTGCCGCTGCTGAGACCCCCTTTCCTGGCTAAGTGAGTCGATCTGCTGCTGCTGCCGCTGGTAGTTGAGTGCCAAGTCTGCGTGCGCTGATTCTAGGCCTTGAAGGCGTTCTGCTTCCTGCTTCCTCTGCTCCTCCTCCAGCTTCCTCTTCTTCTCCTCCTCCATCTTCCTTCTTGCACGGCTCCTGTAGTCGTCGTTCCAGTCCGAAAAGCCCTCATACCAGGGAATAACGCCCTTGCCTTGTGTTCTTCCCGGGTGTTCAGGATTTCCCAGGGCGCGCGTAAGCTTGTCGTTCTCTCTGTTGGGCGTGAACACCCCCGTTCGAGCATCTTCTATTGCTTGAAGTAACTTCTCTTCGGCTCCTTTTAGACTTGCCTTCTTCAAAACCAGGCCTGTCTTCAGGTCCAACGCCCCCCATGCGCATATAACCGAGTTCTGCACCTGGGGGGCCAACTCCTAATAACTGGAGTGACCCCTACATCCACCATCTCTTGCTCAGACTTATCCCACTTAGGCATTGCCACCGCGTAGCCACCTGGCCCCAGCCTATGGAACTCCGTCTTTTTTGCGGCATTAGCCTTGTTTTTTCTCGACCGTTCCTTAGATAATTCTGATTCGTTGAATTTCACGAAAGCGGGCCAGTGTTCTCTTTGCTTCTCCAGTGTTCCCTTGAATTCTGGAGTCTTCCTTTCTCATTCGACGAAGTTGGCCCATACAGTTTTCTTGTGGGTGTTGAATGCAATTGCCATCTTCCTAAGAGCAGCGTCCTTGACTTTCTGCATATCTGCATCAGTGAAATGATCTGGTAGGGTGAAATGTTCCATGAGAGATTCCCAAAGCGTTTTTTTGCTCTGTCGTCGACCTAAGTAACATCTGGACGTTTCTTTGCTGGCTCTTTCCATTCTTGAATGGAGATCGGGAGTTGATCCTTCAGAAGAACTCCACACTGATGAACAAACTTGTTCGCAATGCTCTTAGGTGCTAGTGGTTCGCCATTAGCTTTGATGGCATCGATGTTGTACTTTACGCCCTCCTTCAACTTTTTGCCCGGGCCTCGCACTGTCCTGCTGCCTGTAGAAGCATATTTGCTCGATCCGGAGGGCTGAAAGAAGAAAGATCAATTCGTTAATATATCTTCAAATAAAAATACATATGATGATCACCAGATGCCTGCTTATATAAATATACCTCGCCGCTCTTTGTTATTTCAAGATCAACATTGTCTGCGTCATCATAATCATAATCATAGTTCATGACTTCATCTATTCGGTCGTCGAGATCGAATATCTTATCATCACCTTCCCCGGTATTGTTCAGATATTGGGAGCCGTCATCTTCTTCATTCAGATCATCTGGCCTGCGAGGGCTGCGTATGATCTCGAACCGGGTCTCTTCTCCCTCTCTGCCAGTATTGTCCGCCATAGCTTTTATTTAACTAATCCAGAAGAAATATAAAACAATTTAGTATTCAAATTACAATGCATGGATGCAATCAATAAGGAAAAACTGAATCATAGTACATAATATGCATCGTCTCGAATAATATATAATCTCGAATACATCGTCTCGAATAATATATAATCTCGAATACAACGTCTCTAATAATATATATAATCTCGAATACATTGTCTCAAATATTATATATCGAATACATCACTAGCTAGCTAGCTAATAAAGATCGAATACTACAGAGGAATCTAGGCCACTCGCGGTTCCTGAGGCGCGGGCGGTGGACACCCAAAGAGAAGGAACCATCACAGGATCATATCTCCGATCATCTGCCCAAAGAACCTGCCAGGTATTGGAGAACCTGACGTCC
The DNA here is from genome assembly GCF_018294505.1 of Triticum aestivum. Taxonomy (NCBI): domain Eukaryota; kingdom Viridiplantae; phylum Streptophyta; class Magnoliopsida; order Poales; family Poaceae; genus Triticum; species Triticum aestivum. The sequence goes on from NC_057814.1 coordinate 637,543,615, forward strand.
ATAGCAGCCATGTAGCGACGGACGTGCTCATCCTCCTCCCTGACACGGCGACGCACCACCTCCGGCGGAGCCGGCTCCCTCTGCGCCGAATGTGGCCCACGTGAACGCCACCAAAGGAGATTAGGGTCGACGATGGGACCCGGGGCCGGGTTCCTCACCAAGCGGCGCGCCCCTGAAGGTAGCACCTCCCAGTGCCAGCCCAGCGGAGCCCAGTCCCGGACATGGGTCCTCTGAAGCAGGACGTCGTCGCGAACGGGTCGACGGCGAGGATGCGGGCCGGGCATCGCCGAGAACAAATACTATATGCCCGCAAAAAGTAACATTTTTTAAATGATTGGATTGTGATAACTAAAATTCTATATGCAAATTCTAAATTTTTCTATAACTAAAATTATAAGAAACTAAAAAAACATCGATCATCGTCTAACAATTTGACATTAATCTAATTCATCTAGCTAGAACTAACATTTCTAAAATTTCTAACATTTCTATATAACTAACATTTCTATAACATTTCTAATATTTCTATAACTAAAAAACAGAAAAATTCTAACATTTCTATAACTAAAAAACATAAAAAATACTAACAATTTTACAACTAGTTAACAATGTGTGTATGTGTGTGTGTGGACATGGCGGCCGGCGCAGGAGCTCACCCGCCGGCGACGGGGACGGCGACGGGCGGCAACGATGGGGACGGGGACGGAGCGGGGACGATGGGACGACGGGGACAGGGCGGGGACGACGGGGATGGGCCAGCGACGACGACGGGGACGGCCGGTGTAACAGATGAGTTTTCGTCCGAAACCCTGATACTTCGAAAGAGATTGTCTAGTTTGTACACGAAGTGCATCCAGTTTTTACCGTGACCCTCTCTACTTTTTTGCACATGCTATGCGGGTGAAATGATGATACCATGCCAAGTTTCAAATTTTTCAGAGTTCATTTGTAGTGCTTTTCAATTTCAGGGCCATTTAGCTCAAAACAAATCAGTAAATGCATTAAAAATAGCAAATTATGTTAGAAAGGGTTGAAAGTTGATGATGTGGCTTTGAATGGCGCCTGCTGAACGCAAAAATAGTCCGGAGTTGTAATAAGTTATTAAAATTTTGAATTGCCGGTGTAACAGATGAGTTTTGGTGTGAAACCCTGATACTTTGAAAGAGATTGTCCAGTTTGTACACGAAGTGCATCCAGTTTTTGTCGTGACTCTCTCTACTTTTTTGCACATGCTATGCGGGTGAAATGATGATACCATGCCAAGTTTCAACCTTTTCAGAGTTCATTTGTAGTGCTTTTCAATTTCAGGGTCATTTAACTCAAAACAAATCAGTAAATATTTAAGGTGGTAAAAACCCTGTTAGCCGAGCAAGATGGGACTAAAAAACAGCTGCAACTATAAACCTCTAGTACCGGTTTGTGATAGGAACCGGTACTAAAGGCGCTGATGCAGCCCCAGACGGATCACGGTGTGCCACATCCTTTTTAGTACCGGTTTGTGGAACGAACCGGTACTAAAGGTTTGCTACGAACCGGTACTAATTAGCTCCGCCCTCCTAGCCGTTCGAACCGGCACTAATGAACACATTAGTGCCGGTTTTGTTACAAACCGGTACTAATATGCTTCACATTAGGCTGTTTTTCTACTAGTGTCTTCTTCTTCCTCCCCGTACATGTTAAGCCCCTCAAAACAATCTTCTAAGCTCCGTTCAGCACCATAATAGCCCCATTCTTCGTCTTCCTCCTCCGCCAGATTAGCACCACTACTGCTGCCATCCTCCTTGCCCAAACCCCCATCCGGCATTGCCGAGTTTCCTAACCTTCAGCTACCATGGTCAACCCCTCACGTGCCCTGCTCCTCCTAGACATTCCTAGGGATGAGCCATGCAGCAGCTTCACTGGGCACGATCTGGATAGAACAACCGAGCCCCCTTGATGGACCACGGGAATATTGGAGGAATACGTGGACTCGAGCGAGAATCGCTGCAGTATTTTTATTCTTTTGTTGTTGAGGGAATGAATCGCAACCCTAGCTCCCCGCAAAAAAAAAAGAAAAAAGAATCGCAACCCTAGCGAAAGCCTAAGAGATCTGCAGCTGCTCAGTCTCAGTCGCGTGTTCCAACCCAAACTCGCTACTTTTCTTTTCTTTAGAGGCCCAGCTTAGCTGGTGGGCCGAGGACGAGGTGGCCCAGCGAGCGTTTAGGTGCTGGTGGGCTGGGAACGAGCACCGCGCTCAGTTCGCCGTCGGTTATTTAGTACCACATCGCGAGCGTGGGAGCCAATTTCGCTGCTTAAATGTGGTGGTACTGACCCGGTTGTCATCAACGATGCGGCCATGAATCAGTTAACGTATATGTTTGGTCTTTTTGTTTTTTTCTCTCGCTTTCCAATTGAGCAGACCTTTATCTTTATCTTTATCTAATAATAAAAGGGTGATCGCTTTTTACCACCGTAATTTCGTCCGCTGTTATGTTATACTAGCTAACATGCCCGTGCGTTGCAACGGAAGACAAAAAACGTTACACGCAAGCCAAATAAGTATGACTCAATACCCCAAATTATGAGCGTCCTCTATTTTCACACGGTGGCTCGCCATGTTTCCACTTATCTTTCTTCCCACCCTCGTTGATGATGTACGCGATGTTCATGTGATCGCAATGCATTCGACGTGGTAAATCCCAAGGCAATGAACTTGCCACTGCATGGCACACTTGTCATTGTGCCGCGCAAGAGAATGTTTAAAACTTAAAAAACAAATTTCATGGACCACTACTCCTAGCGCCTAGACATAAAAATACTTTCCAAAAACTACCCAAATCCTAGACATGAAAGACTTTTGAATCGACGAACATGTTTTCTAATCGGCAAACATTTGTTTTAAAATTTTGGGCATTTTTTAAATGCACGAACATTAATTTTGTTCAGACGAACATTTTTTTAAGTGCATGAATAGTTTTCGAATTCAAGAACATTTGTTTTGTTCAGATGAACAATTTTTGAAATGCATGCGTTTTTGAATTCATGAACAGTTTTTGAGTTAGCAAACCTTTTTTGTATCAATGAACTTTTTTTATAAATGGGGATTTTTTTTTGAAAAATTGTGATTTTTTTATAATTTGCGAACAGTTTTGAAAATCACCAAAAAAAATAAAAACTGCGGAAAATTTATGATTTCTCGCACATTTTTTGAATTCATAAACATTCTATGATTTCTTGAATATTTTTGTCAAAACTCGAACCTTTTGTAATTGAAAATCTCAAATTAATTTAAGGAAGGAAAAATAAAAACAGAAATATGAAAAGAAAAGAAAAAACGAAATGAAAATAATATAAGGGCGTCACGCCCCACGGGCCGGCCCATGAACACGTATGTGGGAGGGAGCAGGTGCATGTGAAAAAGGTAGAGGAAAATAGGACGACCCTAGGGATTGAACCGGGTGTGCGCGATGGAACAGAGAGGCTTCAGCCACTAAGCTGCTAGCGCGTCTGTCACCTATGTGGGCGTAATACCACTGCCAACGAGCTAGGTCATGTTTTGTGTTAAAATTGTCCCACATCGCCCACTTATATCTAGCCCATCCAATTTATATACTTCTTTGACTTTTCCAAGTGTTAAGAAGCCGTCTCGGGAGAAAGGAAATAGAGGGGGCAAAGAGATTAAACAGAGAAAAGATGCTGAGATGCATGCAGGTTGAGAGAGAGGAGCCAGACAACAGCAACCATCGACTGCTCATACGACGTACTAGCAGGAGCACACGGCTCATGCATATGCAGGCAGGACGAAACAGGATTGCTGAGAAGGATTCCTAAATTGTGTGGTAAAAAGGCGTGATCACGTGCCAGATGTCCTCAGGACAAGAGCTGGGTGACCTCCGAGCAGCTCATCGTGTCTCTCAGGCAGGCGGGGCGACCGAAGGAAGGCAGACGAGTGGCGCAGGAGGAAGTCGACACGGCCAGGAAGGAAGCGCGCGTGGCCAGGGGAAGGCAGAGCTCGGCGCACTATGGCGGAAGGAGGGTACGTCGTCGGCGTCCATCCCATGGCTGGAGGAGGAGCTTAGCCGGGTTGACCTCCAAGCCAGCAGCTCAACGTTCCGTGACCCGGGAGATTGGCTTAACTTAAATGAAAGTGTTGGCGCACAAAGATACGTGGGCCTCTATTATTGGGCCCTGCAGAATAATTCCTGCGGGGATTCAATCTTAACTTCAATTTGTACTGCAAGTCCTGGTTGGATCGGGATTTGTGTCCTTCACGGATTCAACTACGACGGGAAAGCCAAAAAAAAAAAAACGAACATCATAAACAGCTGAATTAGGATTAGACAATATATTGGACTAATATATATACACAGGTTAGCAGCATATATGCCTGGACGATTTATACACAGAAGCAAATTACAAAACAAATTATTATCCTAGAAGTCATGGTCATAGAGTCTGATGTCAATGAAGTTCCTGTTATGGAGCGGAAAGAAGATGAGATGCTTAAGGTCCCTGGAGGTGGACATGCTGGAGGTGGTATAGAGGAACAATTACATCTACGTAAATTTATTATTTCAACAAAAGTGTTGCGTGTAGGACAATTTTATTGTCTGATGTCTGATGTCAGTGTGATATGCTTGGTCACTATGTATCTATCGTCCGATCTTCAACGTCGTACTGAAATCAGACGACAAATATTGTGTGTATATCAGTGCATCCATAAAAACCTGACACTATCAATACATCCACCGACATTAGTTGACTCATTCATGCTTATTTCAAATTTTGTTTAGGGATACCACACTACAAAATATATTATTTGAACAAAAAGGATGTAGCAAATGAAAGTAGTTTAGTTTATTAAAATAGCTTGGGTAATTATGACAATTGCAATATTATACCACCATGATTAGAATATAAGCACTATCTTGGTTTAGGACAGTAACGTGAAGCATCTAACTAACTGATAAACTGAGATAACATTTTAGTAATAGGCAAGAGAAAACTTACTAATTCTATGTGTGATAGTCTTACCTTGATTTAGTAGAAGATTTACACCCATGTACATTACGCCTTCATGTGTATCTGTATTTTTTTCAGAATTTTTGAACACATAAAAATATGAATTTTGAATTTTGCAAATGGAGGCCTTCATGGAGCTCGACCTCCAAAAGCAATTTTTGATGTAGAAACAACACATATATTCTAATGTTGATGTCCAATGTAATTAAAGTAACTTATATGTAGCTACATATGGTCTATTTATGATGCGAAATCTAACTAGTTTCTTCTTTTTAATAAATAACAGATTCATACAATATGCAAAACTCACATGCAATGATGCAATTTGGATCTCTATCTACGGTCATGAATGTCAAGGAACAAAGAAATAAAAGATGAGCGGTATGCACGGATGACCAATGAAGAAAAGCAGGAAAAATTGAAAAAGCGACCAAGCCTATCAGCAAAACAAAACAATTAAGGATTCAACTCAATTGCAAAAAAATGCACACAAGGGAGGAAGAAATATGCATATATGGAGCATGCACAAAAGACAAAAAAGTGCGCAAGAGAAAGGCAGAAATATGCAAATATGCAGCCAGAGCAAAAGAAAGCTAGAATAAGACAAATCACAGCTAACCGTGAATTGAAGCGCAACACACCATGCAAAGAATCAATTGCGGTGGAGAACCCAGCATATGTCGCAACAGAAGAGGAAGTTAAAAGATCTATACGTCGAAGACTTCATGGTTAGCATACACACAATAGAAGCATATATGCATGCACGGTCGAAGAAGTATATGGCATTTTTATTATGTTATGTAATCACTCTTATGTGTTTCTTCTCATGCTTTTCCTTCTTTACACCGTTTATGTTGAGAGTAAAACTAATCAGATGCTTGATTTATTTTGTGTAATATTGAGATATGATGTGTGCATGCTAATTTTCTTTCCCCCGTTGCAACACACGGGCATGTTTCCTAGTTTAAGATAATTTTTCTTTCTTCTCTCGCTCGTCCATATGGTCGTTTTTTTTGGGCCTGTGTAGACGTATACGGTTGCTCTTTTTCTACCTCTTTTACTATACCATTGAGATCCGTGTAGATGTATACGATCGGTCTTTTTGTATTTTTACATCCGTCTCAAATAATTTGGATTTTTTTTCCCGTCTTCCATCTCAAATAATTTGATCTTTTATTATTTCATCCATTCCAGATTGTTTAAAAAAAATCTCGCTTCCCAATTGCGTGTTCTTTTATTACATCCATCTTAGATACTTTTGATTTCTTTTTTTATTTCATCCATCTTTGACTGTTTCAATTTTCTTTTTTTTTCTTGCTTCCCTTTTTTTAACGCGGTACATACGCAAGCGCTCATACATACGTGCATACACTCACCCCTATGAACGCACACCCTACCCCTATGAGCACCTTCGAGGGACTGAGCCGGCATATCATCCTGAGATTTACGAAGTCACCATGGGTGCCTCGTCATCAATGAGAACGTCTCCTTCCACTATAAGTGCATCGCCGGAAATCATGAAATAAATCCAGGAATAATACGAGTACCAGGGCTTGAACCTGGTGGGCTGGGATACCACTGTCTCTCTAGCCATCCAACCACAGGTTGGTTCGCCTCTTGCGTCTCCATTGCGCAGATCCTTTTCATCCATATCAGATTATTTTATAATTTTTATTCCATTCATCTTGATTATTTCAATTTTTCTGTTTTTTCTCACTTCTCAATTTCACAAATCCTTTTGATCCATAGTATTCATTTATTTCGTCCATCAATAATGATTTCAATTTTACACCCATCTCGGATAATTTGGATTTTTTTTCACCCACCTTCCATCTCAGATAATTTGATTTTTTTATTTCATCAATTCCAGATCGTTTTCAAATAAAATTCTCTCGCTTCCCAATTGTGTGATCTTTTTTTACATCCATCTTAGATACTTCTGATTTGTTTTCTTTATTTAATCCATCTTAGATTGTTTCAATATTTTTTCTCTTGCTTCCCCATTGCGCTGATCCTTTTCATCCATATCAGATTATTTCATAATTTTTATTCCATCCATCCCATATTATCTCTTTTTTTCTATTTTTTCTCCCACTTCTCAATTTCCCAAATCCTTTTGGTCCATAGTATTATTTTATTTCATCCACCATAATGATTTCAATTTTCCTTTTTTTTCTCTCGCAGCCCAGTTGTGCAGATCCAACGGTGGGACAACCTAAAATGATTTATTTTTTATATCATCCACCCTAGACAATTTAAAAAAAAATCTCCCACTTTCCAATTGCGCATATCAAGCGATCTGGCCGAACAAGTATCTCGGTTCTCAATTGCGCAGATCCAACAGTGCTTTGTTTTTTCCTACATCTCCGATGATTTTTAGTTTATATTTATATTTCATCCATCCATGATGATTTCCAATTTTCTTTTTTTTCTCTCAGTTTGCAGATGTGCATATCCAACAGTGTGACAATCTCAGATGATTTCATGTTTTTCTTTGTTATTTCATCCATCCTAGATCATTTCAAATAGAAAGACTTGACAGAAAACTGTCCGAAAGAAGAGAGGAACCTGGCCAATTTTTCATCAGAATCTACACGGGCAATCTCACCACGCATGTTTTGAAGATCCGTCCATTGATTTAGTTTCTCACCTTCAACTCTGCTGAATTTAACAATGAAAATTGTATATGTAGTTTTGTGCCACTTTGGAGTCATGACACCAACGCGCGGTCATGCCACCGGCTTTCCTATCTGAGCTCGGTCACCCCTCGCTCTGCCTCCACGAGATTGTCTTCCGGTAAATATATCCTTCATCTTCTCACGTAGGAAAATTGTTTGAAACACGCTCCCGTATCTAGTGTATAGGTAGACAGAATTGTATTCATTACAGGTTGTAGCTCCTTTGTCTATTACATATATATTAGCAGAAAGTCATACAGACAGGATGTACAAAATCATCCAACGCATAGAGAGAGAAAAAAAAGGAAAGCTAGATGGAAAGACCATTGAAATCTTTGAATCCTTTGCATACTACTCCATGAATCATACGGTTAGTTTCCTGATTTTTCCTCGTCACATTTGCCTGCAACGCAACAAAAACAAACACATTGCATGAATTCCAGCCTGCAGAAGTAAATGAAATTTAATTTCATTGTATTGATAGTCTATTGATGCCCTTGATGATAGTCAACTAAAGATGATAGTCAACTAACCAGTCTCCATTGCAAATCCTCAATGGACTTTTAGTATTTCATTGACTGCAAGAAAGATGAAAAGAAGTGAGATATGAAGCAGCACTTAGCAAAACGGATATCTGAAGGGGGAAAATAAGGAATGATTTTAGGAGGATTCATACCCCTCGTGGTTGAACCGCAACTGATCTTCGTAATGCTTCTCCCTTTATCAAGAGATTACTGTGTGATGATTTTGTTGGGCGGTGATAATTCTTCCAAAGGTAAATTATTATGGCATGGCTATTTATGAGCTTTTGTGTTCCTATTAGCATTCCCCCTGTCTCGACCTCAAGCAGCATTGATGTGTATGTTGTTTCGTAAACTTTTTTTGAAAAGCGTACTAACTTTATTCAATTGAAATAACTGATACATCGTTTAAGAGGAAGGGTACAATTTCATTCAGTGGCTCCTCAAACCAACCAACAATATCAGAGAATCTAGCCAACCTAGCAAGTTCATGAGCTACTTTATTTGCCTTTCTATTACAATGTTCAAACTTGGACATATAAAAAACACAAGCAATAAAATAACAATCATCAAAAATTGCCGCCGCCACTCCTGCCGCCCGTCGTCCATTATTCACAGTCTCGATGACCTCCAAGTTACCAGAATTGATGACAAGTCGATTACATCCTCCCCGTTGCGCCAGGGATAGCCCAAACCTAAGCACCAGAGCTTCCGCCGTGAGAACATCCACACACAAGTCAATTCTCCAGCAACCCCATGCAATAAAATTTCCTTTGTCGTCCCTCAGAACCGCTCCGGTCGCTCCGTTAAGAAGGTCATGATCGCAAAAAAGCATCAACAGTAATTTTCACAAAGCCCATCGAGGGCCGGCTCCAACCCTCCCTTTTCATGGAAGCATTAGCCCAAACCTAAGCGCCAGAGCTTCCGCCGTGAGAACATCCGCACACAAGACAATTCTCCAGCAACCCCCTGCAATAAAATTTCCTTTGTCGTCCCTCAGAACCGCTCCGGTCGCTCCCTTAAGAAGGTCATGATCACAAAAAAGCATCAACAGTAATTTTCACAAAGCCCATCGGGGGCTGGCTCCAACCCTCCCTTTTCATGGAAGCATTAAGAGAGGAAGCAATAACATAATTAGCCGTAAGAACTTGAATCCCCATAGATATCTGTTTAGCATCTTGAACTTTCTCCTTGTGCACAAGTTTACGCCTTTCCCACCACAAATACCATGTCGTGATAGCAATCATCTCACGTGTATCCTGGGTCCCTAAAATAGCTAAATCTTGGTTTGGAAATTGTAATAAAAATTCCAGGACAGCCTCACCAGCATAATCAACTTCACAAGCTGTAGAAATAACTCCGTCCAAACCAAGTCTTCTCCAAACCTCTTTAGCTTTTTGGCACTGGAACAACAAATGTTTTGTATCTTCTTACCCAGAAGAACACGAAGGACAAATTGGTGAAACATTCATATGTCTATTGGCAAGTGTAACACGGCATGGGAGAGTGCCATGCAACGCCTTCCAAATAAAAAATTTAACCTTTGCCGGACACGATAAATTCCAGATATTACGCCAAATTGGATTAAAAATTTCTTGCCCCATTCCGTTAGTATGACAAAGTTTCCTTCCATATTGGTGATTCCACTCAATGACATAGGCGGAGCAAACAGAAAAAATCCCATTCTTAGTAAAGTTCCAAGCAATAAAATCCATCATGACATATTGTGGGAGAGGGATCGCAAGGATCCATTGAGCATCAATGGGCCACAAAGTTTGATTAACGAGATCTTCATGCCAACTGTTTGATATGGGATCAATAAGATCTGACACCCTTTGAGAGCAAATGACCCCCCCCCCCCCTTGGAGTGATGAGTTTCCTGGTAGCACAATTAGGAATCCAAGCATCATCCCAAATATTAATGGACTGACCATTTCCAACTCGCCAAATATACCCATTCTTCAGAGTACTAACGCCCGTAATAATACTTTGCCATGTGAAAGAAGATCCCTTTTTAAGCTTTGCATTCAATAAATATCCATCAGCAAAATATTTGGCTCTCAATATCCTGGCACATAAAGAATCTGGGTTATCAAGAAGACGCCAAGCCTGTTTAGCCACTAAGGCGAAGTTAAAACAATGAATATCACGAAATCCCATACCACCTTGGTTTTTTGGGACACACATTTTCCACCACGCCATCCAATACATCCTCCTATGGTTGTCGTCATCACCCCACCAAAAATGTGACATCGTGCCATCAAATGTTGTTTCGTAAACTTGATTCTGCTTGGTAATTACTTTCGCAATCTCTTTATGTTTCCAGTGTTGATGAATCACTTCAATTACAGTGTCAAAGATACCACGTCTTCCTGCGAGGGAAACAAAACAAAATAGCTTTTGGCACCAGCAACCGGTAAGTACCCGACCTTTCTTGGTCACTTGCGCACGCATAAGAGCACATATGAACAAAAATTCTGTGTAAATGCAGAAAGCTATACCAGGAGCACATGATCATCCATTTTTAGGCCAATCTTTCGGAATATCATTCTTTCCTCCCCTGTCAAGAGTTCTTTATCGGCGGATTCCATTGAAGGGTTCCGAGAACTATGAAGCTTCGCAAGCGATTGGTTGGATCTCTCAATCTTCTTTGTAAGCTGCAGCCAACATCAGTTTTATTCCATTAGGTACTATAACGAAGGTGAAGTTTGAAAAAAGAGTACACATGTAAGATCAGGGCTTACAATGAAAAGTCTTCGTTCCTGGTCTTTCAGACATGTGACATAAACAGATTTCATGAGGACGGAGTACTTGCCTTGAGATTCCATGCCATTTGTTCATTACTGGTATTCTGGATACCCAGTTTTACTGTAATCTTCGCTATAAGACTCTTTTCCTTAAGCTTTAACACAGCAGTCGCCAAACCTTGTAGCCTTGTAATTCTACCTGCAAAGATTAGTTAGGACATATTTATAAGACTCTTATGACAGTTTTCTTGTGTGTCTACAACATTTATTGTGGAACTTTAAGGTGGTGTATGCAAAAGACGGTAAGAGTGCATATGATGGGGATAGTTAATACCTAATCATCTTCTAAAAGCATGGTTATTTGGAACCACCCATAAACTTGAGTAACAAATATGAAGTCTGGAAAATAACAGAATAATCACCTAGTGCAAAATGTGTTGGCAAAGGACGTGCAAGCTTGTGCAGGTCTGTCAGCTCCTCATCTGCTTGTGGCTGCACGCATTGCCCAGATGCAGAGGCCGGGGGTCTTCCTCCTTTTCTAAAAATAAAAATAAATACCTAGTGCAAAATGAATTTGAAGAAGATATGGCTTACCGGCTATAATCTCACTGACTTGCCTCTAACCTCCTCCTCGGCATTCTGTTGGCGCAACTTGGCCACCTTGCAATCATACACAACCTTTTTCAAGTCCTCCGCCAGGCTGGCTTTCCCAGCCTTTAGTTTGCGGAGGTCTCGCCGGAGGAGGGTGGATGCTTCCCAGCCAGCCTGGCTCGCCACTTGCTCTTACACAAGTTGGGCGGTCGTCTTCTTGAGTCTCGGCTTCCTCCCGGGCGGCTTGAGCCTGCTGCTGGCTGGCCCCGAGGTGTGCTTCCAACTCGGTTACCCGCTGTTCTGTTGCTGCAGAAAGGAGTTGAGGTGGTCAACACAGATTAGGCATGCAAGGCTTTGAGCAGAATGCCAAAGGAGAACAGATAACTTACCTGCGGCCTTCCCGACGTTCTTTTCAAGGTTTTGCACATTGACCTCGGACCAAGGTTTTGGTTACCGAATGGTGCACTTTTACCGAGGGGGGCCAGTAAACGTGATTAGCACAGTTACCACAAAATTTTGAGCAAATTTCGAACGAAATTTATAATTGAATTTTGAATTCAAATTCTTTCAAAATAGATATAGATAACACTTGACTTATACTTATCATAAAAGAGCTACTAGCTCAGTGGAACGTTGTCTATGTGCGTGCTATCAGGTGCTGGCATACTTTACTATACATTGAGCATTTGAATTCAAAAAATTCGAAAATTTTGATTTTTTTTTTGCTCGAAATGCCCATTTACCGAGCGGGACTGAAATATGTGGTAACCGTGGTAAATCTCAAAATTTCGAACGGTAACCAAAACACTGCCTCGGACTCCGCTTTTCAGCCTCTCCATCTCTGCAGGAGCGCAGGTTCCCAAGGGTGCTTGTTGTACACATCAAGTACGGGAAATTCAAGTCAGTTAGCGGCGACCAAAGGAGATTCGATCCTAATGATCGACCACTGTTGCCCGACCTCAGTCTCGGGGGCTACTGCCTCGATGATTCCAAAGAAATATTGTAAAGTGCATAAGGCTCTCCAAGGAGATTCGCTCCTTAGGTCAGGCCACTAGTACATGACCCGAGTCTGGGGGCTACTGCACATCCATTTGTTCTAAGTATAAGTTCTCGAGGAATATTTCGATCCTCAGGTTTTGTTTTCAATTCGACCTGGGTCTCGTGGGCTACTGGATCAGCGGTCCTATCACCCAAGGAAGATTTCGATCTCGGGTCAGCTAGTGGTGCCCAACTTGAGGGGGGGGGGGGGGGTACTGCACCGTGCTTTTTTCTACTAGAGGCTAATCTACATGACCAGCAGCCCGGGCTTGTCCCAAGCCGGACTGAACCTCGGAGGCTGCAATGCACGAGCGTGCTAAGTAAAAAGGACTCGGGCTGCATACTGGATTTTGTGCCGATATGCACCTTGAGGGCTACTGAACACATAATTTTACGGAAATAGCGCTGGATATTTAACTTACCTCAATGTCGGGAGCAAAAGCATTCGTCAACTGCTTCACGTGGAGGTCCATCCAGTCGGCCTGCTTCTTCATAAACTTGAGGGCCTTGTGCATGGCGTCGGGCCGTCGGTCAGAAAGGCGCTCGTCCAAGATTTCATGGTCTCCTGGTGATGCAGCGCGGACAAGGCCTCAGAGGTGGTCGCTAACATCTCTGTAGTGGTCCGGCGGACCATCTCCGCACTGGCCGAAGCGCTGGGGCCGAGGTGGCGGCCGCACATACAAGTTCTCCGGAATAACCAGGGCGGTTGACGCCTCTGGATTTGTTGGTGGCACGGTGGCGGGCGGCGGTGGGTTTGTGGCTGTTGCTTGAGGTTGCTCTTGCATAGAGGGGCCAGGTGATTTAACCACCCTAGCATTTTGAGAACCAGAATCCACAAGCTGCTCCAGTAGCTGATGAAGACCATGGCAGCAGCGCCGCGTCCTCATCATTGAGGCGGACGAGCAAGCCATGGCGGAGTGGCGCCAGCACTACCCGCAGGACGTCGTCAACGAGAACGCCTTCTGGGCGGAGACAAGTGTCGGCGGAAGGCACCGGCGATATTGCAGTGCGACCTGGGACAGGCGTCATTCTTTGGCGACAACGATTCTTGGTGAGAAGACGCGTTTCTGCCGACATCGGACGACACCAGCGAGGAGGGGGACAACTCGGAGTAGTTTTAGTTGCACCATAGTTTTTTATCTATTTTATTTGTATCAGACTAGTTTGTCATGTTTGGTTGAACTATGCTATTTGTATCGTTGGATTTTATCTATATCAAATATCGTTCAAATGTGTTCTGCTTGCTCACGCGGGATGATTTTTTGCAGCGCCTGTTGGAGCGGCTCGCGCGCGCAATATTTTGCAGCGGCCGCTGGAGCCAGCGCCCCTGCCACACGCGCAATATTTTGAAACGGCCGCTGGAGCCAGCGCCCTGCCGCGCGCAAAAAACCGCTATTTCCGCGCTGTAAAAATTATTTTAGCGTGCCACAGAGCTTGGTTCCGCTATTTCCGTTACTGGCAAGCTTGGTTCGGATCTTCCGAGCTACTGGCAGCAGAGCGACTACCTTGGACGACAAGCATGTAGCTTGGGTGATGGAGGAGAACGGGTAGATGTGCTGGGCGCCGGGTCTTGACGCACTTTCTGACGTTTTTCCGCCCGGCATCCTTGGCCGAGTTTGCCTAGTTGTCTCTGGAGCCCGAGGCTCCGTCGTCTCGGGTCCACTTGGCGAACTTGAAGGCCTTGTGGTCGGCGTCCTTGGTCTCGCTGCTAGACTCCCCTACGGCCTCCCCAAGGTCGTCCTCGAGCTCGACCTCAATCACTGGTCCCTTGGCACACGTAGGCTTCCTGGTGGGGTCCTCGGACTGGAGCCACTCCAAGCCCTCCGGATGAGGATCTTCCAGTTCTGAGATTAGGACAAGATGTTGGCTACCCATGAGTAGTGCGGCCGATATAGCAAAACCATGGGTCAGTTCAAATTGCAAAAGTTAGATGGAGGTGGAGAAACGTAAGTAAAGACTCACCTCACCTCGGCTACAAGCACGGTGGCTTAACATCCGGCTTCAAACGGATCGTTGGGGAGGTTCGTCATTTTCCCTTTGAACATCATGGAGAGCATCTCCCGAAGTGACTTGTTCTCGAAGAAGTCACCCCGGATTGCCCTTGTGGGATCACATTCTCCCTGGTGTATTGCCATATCAGGTGCGTCCCGGCTTGCAATGGATGGATCCCTCGGCTGAGGGCCATGTGCATCACATGCATCATACCCTGGTCGTCCATCCTCGACACCTTTTTCTCAGCTTCTTCATGGAGCTAGAGCGTAGAGTCCCCAAAGTTGCTCTTCAGGCTCCATATGTCACGCCTGGTCCGAGGAGTCGGGCTGAACGGGGTGACAATGTCGGCTCGAGGAGGACCTGTTAGTTCTACATCTGGGATATAGAACCACTCCTCCTGACACTTCTTGATCGTATCCACGAACTCTCCGGCCAGGTACTCAGTGCTTTCCTGCTAGTGGCTCTGCCGCACTCACAGGCCATGTGAACATTTGTTTGGAGCTTGCTGCAAAAGTATTTCCGCTACAAGTTGAAGTGCTACTCGTAGCAGAGGAAAGCTTCACACAGCATGATGAAGCACACAATGTGGAGGATGGAATTGGAAGGAAGGTGATGGAGTTGCTGATAGTCGAGATGTTGCAAACCCTGCAAAAGTATGAATTGGAAACCCCAACCCATGAATAAGGAAGACAATAAAGCTAACCCGTTCATTGGGCTCGGGTTGTAGGTATCACCTCTGCACAGACGTTGTTGTTGTTGACGGCTATGGGGGCACGTGTGAAGGCAACTTCTTGCAGTGGGAGGTAGCCGGCATCGGATAGAGAAGGCAAGTGAGAGATATTCAAGAGTTGGGGGCATATCTTTAGCTCGAGCGACATCCGCTCCCGAAATGTGAGTTAAGCATTTAAAAAAGAAGGAGAGCTACGAGTGGAACAACTTCTTCTATTCCTTGTTGGCCTCCGGGCTCCGGCTCCTTCTGTCCCTCAATCCTCTTCTCTGCCCTTTTTTTAATATTATGTGTGGCATGCCCCCTGTTCGTATCTTAACAGAGCAACCTTCTCTTGCAAACAATCCCTTCGTCGCTAACACCGGTAATGCACCATCCCTTTAATACTACCTTTGAGGAATTTCTCTCGCGTCCTTGTAGTGATAAGAGCGCATTCGACCAGCTGGACACGCGTCGCGGTGGAAGACATCCACTTCCTTTCGTCTTGGATACCACCTTTTCCTTTGCCAGCACGACATTCTTGCTAGTGTTGATGACTTTACCATCCTTCATCAGGCGGCGTCCCGTGGAGCGACCCATGGCGGTGCGGTGGTTCTACAGAGGAGCTCTACGATGGTGGTACGGTGGAGAAGCAGCGGTGCACTAGGGCATATGAGCTCTGGGCGCAAGGAAGAAGATGTGGGGAGGGAGAAGAGAGCGTGAAGCCTTCGCTCGCTGTCTTCCCTGCCTTATATAGGGGAGGAGAAATGTAAAATGGCGGCAGGTTATCCCTGCCATGTGGCAGCAAATCCCCTCATATCCGCCACAACGGCATCAATTGCGTGCAGGGATAGAGGGGATGTCTATTAACACCGTGCGGGAATCAAGGCACACATCCAGTGTTGATGGGACCTGGCATGAGTGGACCCTCAGCCCACTCCCGCACGTCATGTTAACCATCAGGTCAAGCATGCACTAGTAGAAAACGGGCCATTTGTCCCGGTTCCAGAGGCCCATTAGCCCCAGTTATGGAACCGGGACTAAAGGGTCGGGACTAAAGCCCAAAACCTTTAGTCCCGGTTCGCTTATGAACCGAGACAGAAAGGGCTCACGTGGCCGCTATGGGACCTTTAGTACACCAACCGGGACCAAAAGCCATCCACGCGTCAGCAGCTGGCAGGAGCAGGGGTTTTTTTGAACGGGGGGTTAGGGGGTTTTGGAGGGTTAATTTAGGGGTTTCATATATTGTGTTAGCTAGCTAATAGAGAGAAGTGACCTCTCTTATCTCCGTGCTTGGTCGATGCTGGCTACTATACGTATAGAGAGAACTCGACACGCTAGCTAGTAAGCAAATAAAGGAACCGTTAATTACACAAGATCGTCATGAACATATACAGAGAGGAGTGCACCTCTCTTTCTCCGAGAGATTTGTCGAACAACAAGTTTCCGTATATCTATTCGACGCTACTAGCTACATATATACAATATAAGATCTCTTACAATCCCTAACATCTCATGTCTATATCAATTTCCACATGGTATTCTCCAGCTTTATTGATGACGTGGTCAAGAAAGAATCCCGCCAATTCCTCTTGAATTGCTTGTATGCGATCTTGTGGTAGGAGTTCATCCCGCATCTGCCAGATCTAAATTGAAGAAGAGTGTCAATACATGTATATGAATGAAACTGAACACAATGATGGTAATAAAATAAAATTGTGAATATTTTTTCTTACGCACTTCATATTGCTTTTCAGAGTAGGCCTGCTCACATGTCGAGTGGCGGATGAACTCGCAAACATAGTATCCAAAAAAATCATTCCCGCCTTCCTGCCACAAGCACTTTACGAGAAATAGAGGTCAATCAAACTGATAAGCAAGCATGCTAAATGGTATTGATAAAACTAGCTAGAATCAATGGGAGATGCGCGGAACTAGGTAGTAGTACTTACTTTCGGGTGTGTAAATCGTAGCTCGCTCGGTAGTTCCGGAGTAACTGCGGTGAACTCTTTCCAAACCCTGCCAGACAAAGAAAATAATTACTTGATATCTAAAAATGAACAGAGTTTCCGATACGGTGTGATAATGATCGATTGAACTTACTTCTGGAGCATTTGAGTCATGTCTGCATAGTCCTCGGGATCTTTTTGTCTCGAGTCTAAGACGGTTACTACTCCCCGCTCAAGCTTAATCTCTAGGAGAATAAAGTGGAAGCTGCGCACACATGCATAACTCATCAGTTACATTACTATAACCTCGAGTAATAAGGGAAACTGAATATGCACAAGACAATAACTCGCACTTGAAGTTGTAAGGAAAGAGTATTTTATCTTTGTTTTGATTTTTGAGCAACGATTGTAGCAAGTTGTCCTCGGTTTTTGTGACATTCTTTTTAATCGTCCATTCATGTATGATATTTGGGTTAATGAACCCAATGTCATTGATTTGTGTTTTTCTGCATTCGACGATCTTCAATCTGCATAATATAGTGAGGATAATTATATATGCACATGCAATGAAAGAGCTGAGCTATATATAGAGACTTAATTACAGAAGTAGTACTTACAGACAGTAGCAAGTCACGAGTGTTTTGTCGAGGGCCTTTTGATTGTATAACTAGAAGAACTCGTCAAATTAAACAGAGAATAGACCAGTTCCAATGACGTCATGCTCCTCTTTAATTATCATCGTCAAAGCATCCTTCCCAGACTCGCTGCAGGTTTTCATGTACCATTGATGGAATCTTCGCATCATCGTTGTTAGAGGAGGACGTCCATCTTTGACGAGAGGCTTCCCGTACTGGTATCTGAATTCGTCCACCTCCATTGTTTCAAACTCTACATCATCGCCCAGGTAATCACCATGATTGGTATCGGGCACCATCCCCGGCAGATTAGTGACGATATCGCTAGACACCTTGAGCGGGGGGTACGATTGGTTCGCATGTTCGCCTAGCTGGGTAATTTTTCCCACTTCTTCGTTCTGCTAACCTTTTATCACTTGAAGTACTTCCCGACTGCCGGGCATCTTCATATGTCTTATTAAGACAGCGGACATAGTTGGATTCCGGTGGAGGCGGTGGTGGTCGCTTCAGGGCATCGATAGTGCACTTCACTTTCACCGGATCTCTCTTCTCCTCCGGAGGAGGAGTTTTCTTTGCAAAATGGTCCCTCACTTCGGCACGCCAGATGTCCTCGTTTTCCTTCTCGGTCCTCTCATATGGTAACTTTTCTAGAGCCTCTAGAGATGGACCGTATCTGAATTGCCTCCCGCCTCTACTTGTACTGCTAGCCGCCGGAGCGGCGGCGTCTCTCTCCCGTTGTTGCTTACGAGGCGGAGTGCTCCAACGCGCCGGAGGAGCCAGAGCGGCGGCATCTGTCTTCCGCCATTGCTGACGAGGTGGAGGAGGAGGCGGACTGCTCGGACGTTGATGTCTACAACGCAACTTTATTCTTGTAGACTCGTGTTGGGCCTCTATTCGCAGAGTTTTGTAGGACAGTAGCAATTTTCCCTCAAGTGGATGACCTAAGGTTTATCCATCCGTGGGAGGCGTAGGATGAAGATGGTCTCTCTCAAACAACCCTGCAGCCAAATAATAAAAAGTCTCTTGTGTCCCCAACACACCAAATACAATGGAAATTTGTATAGGTGCACTAGTTCGGCAAAGAGATGGTGATACAAGTGTAGTAATGATAGTAGATATTGATTTTTGTAGTAAGAACAATAAAAAACAGCAAGGTAGCAATTGATAAAACGGAGCACAAACGGTATTGCAATGCTTGAAAATGAGGCCTAGGGTCCATACTTTCGCTAGTGCAATCTCTCAACAATGCTAATATAATTGGATCGCATAACCACCCCTCAACGTGCAACGAAGAATCACTCCTAAGTTCCTATCTAGTGGAGAACATAAGACGAAATTGTTTGTAGGGTACGAAACCACCTCGAAGCTACTCTTTCCGATCGATCTATCCAAGAGTTCGTAGTAAAAGAACACCAAATAATTTCATATTCGTAATACTCAATCCAACACAAAGAACCCCAAAGAGTGCCCCAAGATTTCTACCGGAGAAACAAAGACAAGAACGTGCATCAACCCCTATGCGTAGATTACCCCAATGTCACCTCGGGAATCCGCGAGTTGAGTGCCAAAACATATATCAAGTGACTCAATACGATACCCCATTGTCACCACAACTATTCATATGCAAGACATATATCAAGTGCTCTCAAATCCATAAAAGTATTCAATTCGATAAAACGAAATCTCAAAGGGAAAAATCATTCATCACAACAAGAAAGAGAGGGGGGAAACACCATATGATCTGACTATATTAACAAAGCCCGCGATACATCAAGATCATGACATCTCAAGAACAAGAGAGAGAGAGAGAGAGATTAAACACATAGCTACTGGTACAAACCCTCAGCCCCGAGGGTGGACTACTCCCTCCTAATCGTGGTGGCCGCCGAGATGATGAAGATGGCCACCGGTGATGATTTTCCCCTCCGGCGGAGTGCCGGAACGGGGTCTAGATTGGTTTTCGGTGACTACAGAGCCTTGCGGCGGCGGAACTTCTGATTTAGGTTAACCCTGAGGGTTTTCGGAATATTTGGGAATTTATAGTGCAAAGAGGGGGTACGGGAGGCCACCGAGGTGAGCACAACCCACCAGGGCACGCTTGGGGGCCCAGGCGTGCCCTGGTGGGTTGTGCCCCCCTCGGGCACCCCCCAGGTGCAGCACTGGCCCATTGGTGGTCTTCTGGTCCATAAAAATTCCTCAAAAACTTTCACGGTGTTTGGACTCCGTTTGATATTGATTTCCAGCGATGTAAAAAACAAGCAAAAAATAGCAACTGGCACTGGGCACTGGGTCAATAGGTTACTCCCAAAAAATGATATAAATTTGCTATAAAATGATTGTAAAACATCCAAGAATGATAATATAACAGCATGAATACTTCATAAATTATACATACGTTGGAGACGTATCAGATGCGCCGGAGGAGGCGAAGGAGGAGGCGGAGTGGCCTCACGCGCCGGAGGAGCCAGAGAAGGAGGCAGAGTGCCCTAATCACTCGCCGGAGGAGGAGGAGGAGGCAGAGTGCCCTGACTTGCTGGAGGAGGAGGCGGAGGCGTCCAGTTTGGAAGCTTGATGTACTCCTTCCGCCATAGACATGGAGTCCTCAGAGCATGACCCAGCCGATTCTCCCCTTCACCTGTAGGGTGATCAAGCTCGAGCTCCTCAAATCCCTCCATTACTTCATCCACCATCACAACAGCATAGCCATGTGGAATCGGACGGCAGTGAAAAGTTCTGTCGGGTTGAGGAGGTGCAATAGAGCCGACATCCGCCTTCAAAGTGAGGTTCTGGCATTTCGTCATAAGCTGGCAATGTTGAGCCTCCGTGATAGTATCCATGGGGTAGCTAGGAGCCGTGATGTCAGGCTGCACGAGCTCCGTGGAAGCCACGCTACTTCTCCGCTGAGATGGCGGGGTAGCTTCGTGCTGCTGAGATGGTTGGCCGGCAGCTGATGACCCACAAGTATAGGGGATCAATTGTAGCTCTTTTCGATAAGCAAGAGTGTCGAACCCAACGAGGAGCGGAAGGAAATGACAAGTAGTTTTCAGTAAGGTAATGTCTGCAAGTGCTGAAATTGTAAGTAACTGAGTAGTTTGATAGCAAGATATTTTGTAGCGAGCCAGTAACGATAGTAGTAACAAAAGTGCAGCAAGGTAGCCCAATCCTTTTGAAGCAAAGGACGGGCCAAAACGGTTTCTAATAGTAAGCAAAGCGTTCTTGAGGGTACACGGGATTTTCATCTAGTCACTTTCATCATGTCGGTTTGATTTGTGTTCGCTACTTTTATAATTTGATATGTGGGTGGACCGGTGCTTAGGTTCTGTTCTTACTTGAACAAACTTCCTACTTATGATTAACCCTCCTGCAAGCATCCGCAACTATGAGAAAATTATTAAGAATAAATTCTAACCATAGCATTAAACTTTTGGATCCAATCGGTCCCTAATGGAATAGCGCATAAACTGGGGTTTAAGCTCCTGTCACTCTCGCAACCCATCATCTACTTGCTACTCCACAATGCATTCCCTTAGGCCCAAATATGGTGAAGTGTCATGTAGTCGACGTTCACATCACACCACTAAGGGAATCACAACATACATACTATCAAAATATCGAACACATATCAAATTCACATGATTACTTGCAACATGATTTCTCCCATGACCTCAAGAACAAAAGTAACTACTCACGAGTGATAAACATGCTCAAGATCAGAGGGGTATTAAATAGCATAATGGATCAGAACATATAATCTTCCACCAAATAAACCAACACTACTAGTCACCCACAAGCACCAATCTATAGTTCCGGTAACAAGACTAAACACAAGAGATGAACTAGGGTTTGAGAGGATTTGGTGCTGTTGAAGATGTTGATGGATATTACCCTCCCCAAGATGGGGGAGTTGTTGGTGACGATGATTCCCGACCCCCCCCCCCCCCCGGAGAGAAGTGCTCCTGCCCAAGTTCCGCCTCAAGACAGAGCCGCTCTGTCCCAAAAGTCCTGTCCTTATTTTTTCTTGGTCAAAATGACTTATATACCAGAAGATGGGCACCGGAGGTGGGCCTGGGTGAGCACAACCCACCAGGGCGTGCTTGGGCTCCCTGGCGCACCTAGGTGGGTTGTGCCCACCTGGTGGGGCCCCTCCCGTACTTATTTGCTCCAATATTCTTCAAATATTCCATAAAAATTCTCCTTGAAGTTTCAGCTTGTTTGGGGTTGTGCAGAATAGGTGGCCTGACGTAGCTTTTCCAGGTCCAGGTTTCCAGCTGTCAGAATTCTCCCTCTTTGAGTATTCCTTGCAAATTATAAGAGAAAAGGCATTAGAATTACTCCAAAAAGCATTATTATGCATAAAAACATTATAAATAACAGTAAGAAAACATGATGTAAAATGGGCATATCAACTCCCCCAAGCTTAGACCTCGCTTGTCCTCAAGCGAAAACCGAAATCGAAAAATATGTCCACATGCTTAGAGAGAGAGGTGTCGATAAAAACAAAATACAGACATACACTGGTGCGCGTCGGTCCTAAACAAACGGTTTGTAACCCCTTTCCGCGACGGCATCTGGAACTGTCGCCAAGTGAGTGTGGGCGATAGGGGGGTCCTTCCCACACGACCTAGAAACCGTCGGGGATATGCCCTCCTGGCACACACGTTCGGCAAAATGAGGTTGTGTGCGACCGGCGAGCGCGCAAATACAGAAATACATACAGTATAGCTAAAAAAAATACAATTATACGACGAAATTGTTTCCGGTCGCAAGTACATCCCACACAGTCAGTCCCCGCTAAATGTTTTCATTCGTATGTACATCCCACATAGTCGCTCCAAGGAAAACGTTTGCGCAAGCTGGCGTAAAGCAAACAGTTTTGAAGAGAATGTCGTGTGTGATTGTTCATTGATCCAACACGGTTTATTCCTAGAAACTGTGTGCGTTGCCTGAGGTAATCGCCCACGATGGTTTCTCATTAACCGTTCGCAATAGGAAAACCCAATTAGCAAGCTAATTGGCCAATTAGCTGGCTAATTGCCCTATTATTAATAATCCATTTACTAATCTAATTGACATTCATATTAAGCACATAATATATTCCATTTCCATATTAACGAAGCAAGATTTCATAATTGAAATACATCAGGGTACAACATGATATAGCTTCAGCACTCAGCTACCCCATTACACAACTGCACCAGCAGCAAGTTTCACATGCAACATCTAGAACCTTTCGAAATTAGCATCTTAGACGGTACATAGAGAGATGCATCTCATCTGGAAAACTGCTGAAGCGGAAGGCGAATATTGAGCCGTCATTCATGTTGAAGGTCTTTGCAACTTTAGGCCAGTGCCTGTGGATGATTGACCGTCCATCCTTCGACCTCTTCAGGAACACTTCAATATTTAACCGTGGGTGTTGTATGAAAACTTTCCTCGCCACCTGACCACAGAGGTGGTTTGAGAGGTAATCATCAGTGAAGCCTGAAAACAAGCATGTGCATAAATATCTTCTCTATATTGGAAATGGGGCAAAGGAATACAAAAAGGCAAGGTATAATAGTTAGTACCATCTTGTAAACCTCAGTGCTTCCCATTGTTTCCCTGCAACACATATAAGGTAGTTAGTCATCAGGTTAAGTAAGGGTTCGCATGCTATTAGTAAAATATGTTGATGATAAATAAGCACATTGCAGATTCATCAGATTAATTCAAGCCACATGGAAAACCCATTTATCCAAACCAAGCATGATTAAGAACTAGGAAATATAGCACTTGTATATGTTTCTCATGTATTAAGTGCAGCCAAATTCAATTTATTCCTCACATGGTATACAATAACAGAATGCAGCCACAACAATTGAACATCGCATTGCAGAATTGAACCAAACAGTTAACTAAACACCACAACAAATGAACCAAACGTTAACTGAGCACCACATTGCACAATATAACATACACCTAATAGAAGATCAGACAGTTAACTAAACCAAGCATGCTTAACAACTTGGAAATATAGCAATTGTATTTGTTTCTCATGTATTTAGTACAGCCAAATTCGATTTATTCCTCACATGGTATACAATAACAGAATGTAGCCACAAGAATTGAACATCGCATTGCAGAATTGAACCAATCAGTTAACTAAACACCACAACAAGTGAACCAAGCCACAACAAATGAACCAAGAAGTTAAGTAAACACCAATTGAACAATATAACATACTCCTAATAGAATATCAGACAGTTAACCAAACCAAGCATGCTTAACAAGTTGGAAATATTGCACCCTGAAGAATTGAACATCACATTTGCAGAATTGAACCAAGCAGTTAATTGAACACCACATTGCACGACATATAGAACATATACACTATAGTAGAAGATTGCATGGTAAAAGTAGATAGCACAATTCACTAGAATTTGTTAAGGAAAGGCGGTAGCTAGCAAACTGAATATGGGTCCTTATAGTGAGCTAATAAGACAAGCTACTCCTCATTGTCGGAGATATCGATGACGATTGGCTCCTTGGACATGGAAGAGGGCGAGGCCTCCACATCGTGGGTGCCCTCGTTGTAGTGGTGAGTTGCCTGAGCCGCTCCGGGCACCAACCTGCTGGCTCTCGAGATGAGGTAAGCACGTGCACGCTGAGAAAACACCTTGTAGTCTTCGTCGAAGGTACCGACGGTGGCCTCGAGAAAACGCCACGAACTGTTGTTTAAAGCAGCCAACCGCGCCGCGGCATCGGCGCGCGAGGCGTCAACGGTGGCCTCGACGGCGAGGTGCTCCTCCAAGATCTGGGGGTCGGCACGAATGGCAGCCATCGCGACCTCATCCGCGCGTGCGGCCGCGATTTGCTTCTCTGCTGCCAAATGCTCCTTGAGGTCCTGGATATACTATGTGCACCATGGCTTAGGCCGGCGCTTATTTGGTGGAGGGGTCGGTGATTTGGGTGGAAGGTGTTGCGCTCGCGCCGGCGGTCGGGCCATGTGGGATGTGGATGGAGGAGGAGGAAGGGGGTCGGGTGTGGATTACCTGCCTGGATAGGTGAGGCCGAGTAGCGTGAAGGAGGGTCGCCGGCGAGGAGGCGGCAGCGCTGCAAGCAAGGAGTGAAGGTTTCAACTTGGAAAGGAAGGCTGAAAGAGGGGAAATGTAGCTTTTGGTAAGGGGGAGCAGGGAGGTAGATATTTCCTCGGAAGCCGAAAATTTGGAACCGCTTCAGCCAAAAAACTGGCGCGCAAAGTGTCATCAGACACGGTCCCTTATTCAGACACGGTCTGAAGATATTTTGTGCTGCATCTCACACGATTGGTTATAATAAACTGTGGGACCTACTTGATTTTTGGTCTTGATTTGAATTACATAATGGGGTCACAGCGGCCATGGACGGTGTTTGAATTGCTAGACCTTTTATCTGCAGTGATCATAAAAGAATTGGAATTATTCAGGGTTCGTTTGGACATTTTTATACATTAACTGAGTTTTCAATTCATTTATGTGCATAATTCAAATTTAAACTACATGCGCATGCTCCAGTGCATATAAATTGGTTGAAAAATCAAATATGTGTCCTTGGGTGCATGCTTAGGTCCCATGCAAGAAATTGGAATGAATTTCACACACCAGGGCACCGTTGCTTGCCGACAAAACATTGAGATGCCTGGTTTTTAAATTCTAGTGAATCCAAAACTCGTCTGAAATTCATGAAACTTGGCAGGCTATCATGGAAGGGTACCTGACATGCTGTGGTATTTTTCGTATCCATTTTGAGAGAAGGCGCACTCGAATAGTGACAGCCAACAAAGGCATTTTGAAAAAAATAGCTGCCACTTTAATATCTCAAACATTTGTACAATTCAAACCGTGTGCGTTCAGTTTACCATTCACATGACGCCACGTGTCTTGGTTTTAATGGCTATAGGAGGTGTTGTGTGGACAGCTGCTTGACTGAACTGGAGGCATGCGACCGCAGTCCGGTGCGCAGGCTCACCGGGAAGCGTACAAGCTGCTCGACGCAGGATCTGTGCATCTCTTCAACACAAATGGTTCAGATTACGCTATGCAAATTAAAGCGAGACTTCGGCGCTAAGCCAAAGACACTGCGATTTGTCAAAATATGCAGCTAAAAATCAATATCACCATCTATTTTTTGCAACTAAAATTAAGCAATTAAGCATATATTTCATTCATACTAGAGATTAAGCAGTCGTTCTCACCGGGAAGCGAGACAGCCTTGGACCGCCGCCACCCTCGCTCCCACTGGTCTATATTACTGGCGCCGCCGAGCAGCCGCACCCCCCATCCTCGCCACACACACAATTCCTCTCTCTCCGCCCGCATCCTCGACGCCGCTCTGAGTCCTCAAAGCCATCAGTGTACGAGGATGCCGCCGAAGCGCCCCATCGGAGGGAGTGGCGACGTCGGGGCTGCTGAAGCACCGGAGCACGGCGTGAATATGGAGACAGAGGTTCCCGTCCCTGACATGTCTCCAACGTATCTATAATTTATGAAGTATTCATGCTATTGTATTATCCTTCTAGGATGTTTTATATGCATTTATATGCTATTTTATATGATTTTTGGGACTAACCTATTAACCTAGAGCCCAGTGCCAGTTTCTGTTTTTTCCTTGTTTTTGAGTATCGCAGAAAAGGAAAACCAAGCGGAGTCCAATTGACCTGAAACTTGACGGAGCTTATTTTTGGACCAGAAGAAGGCCATGGAGTAAAAGAGTTGGGCCAGAAGAGTCCCTGTCTGCCCACGATGGTGGGGGGCGCGCCCACCCCCCTGGGCGCGCCCCCTGCCTCGTGGACATCCTGGAGACCCCCCCTGACTTGTTCTCGACGCCAAAACCTATTATATATACAAAAACCTCCAGAATGTAACCTAGATTGGGAGTTCCGCCGCCGAAGCCTCTGTAGCCACCGAAAACCAATCTAGACCCATTTCGGCACCCTGCCGGAGGGGGGAATCCCTCTCCGGTGGCCATCTTCATCATCCCGACACTCTCTGCTACCTCTTCAGCACTGCGTTGGTTTTCCCTTGAAGAGGAAAGGGTGATGCAGCAAAGTAGCGTAAGTATTTCCCTCAGTTTTTGAGAACCAAGGTATCAATCCAGTAGGAGGCCACGCACGAGTCCCTCGCACCTACACAAACAAATAAATCCTCGCAACCAACGCAATAAAGGCGTTGTCAATCCCTTCACGGTCACTTACGAGAGTGAGATCTGATAGATATGATAAGATAATATTTTTGATATTATTGATATTTTTATGATAAAGATGCAAAGTAAAATAAAAGGTACTAAAAATAACAAAGTGTTGGAAGATTAATATGATAGAAAATAGACCCGGGGGCCATAGGTTTCACTAGTGGCTTCTGTCAAGAGCATAAGTATTTTACGGTGGGTGAACAAATTACTGTTGAGAAATTGACAGAATTGAGCATAGTTATGAGAATATCTAGGTATGATCATGTATATAGGCATCACGTCCGAGACAAGTAGACCGACTCCTGCCTGCATCTACTACTATTACTGCACACATCGACCGCTATCCAGCATGCATCTAGAGTATTAAGTTCATAAGAACAGAGTAACGCTTTAAGTAAGATGACATGATGTAGAGGGATAAACTCATGCAATATGATATAAACCCCATCTTGTTATCCTCGATGGCAACAATACAATACGTGCCTTGCTGCCCCTACTGTCACTTGGAAAGGACACCGCAAGATTGAACCCAAAGCTAAGCACTTCTCCCATTGCAAGAAAGATCAATCTAGTAGGCCAAACCAAACTGATAATTCGAAGAGACTTGCAAAGATAACCAATCATACATAAAAGAATTCAGAAGATTCAAATATTGTTCATAGATAAACTTGATCATAAACCCACAATTCATCGGTCTCAACAAACACACCGCAAAAGAAGATTACATCGAATAGATATCCACAAGAGAGGGGGAGAACATTGTATTGAGATCCAAAAAGAGAGAGGAAGCCATCTAGCTAATAACTATGGACCCGAAGGTCTGAGGTAAACTACTCACACATCATCAGAGAGGCTATGGTGTTGATGTAGAAGCCCTCCGTGATCGATGCCCCCTCCGGCGGAGCTCCGGAACAGGCCCCAAGATGGGATCTCACGGGTACAGAAGGTTGCGACGGTGGAATTAGGTTTTTGGGTCCGTATCTGGTAGTTTGGGGGTACGTAGGTATATATAGGAGGAAGGGGTGGAGCAACATGGGGCCCACGAGGGTGGAGGGCGCGCCCAGGGGGGTAGGCGCGCCCCCTACCTCGTGGCTTCCTGGTAGCTTTCTTGGCGTAGGGTCCAAGTCCTCTGGATCATGTTCGTTCCGAAAATCACGTTCCCGAAGGTTTCATTCCGTTTGGACTCCGTTTGATATTCTTTTTCTGCGAAACTCTGAAATAGGCAAAAAAAACAGCAATTCTGGGCTGGGCCTCCAGTTAATAGGTTAGTCCCAAAAATAATATAAAAGTGTATAATAAAGCCCAATAATGTCCAAAACAGAATATAATATAGCATGGAGCAATCAAAAATTATAGATACGTTGGAGATGTATCAAGCATCCCCAAGCTTAATTCATGCTCGTCCTCGAGTAGGTAAATGATAAAAACAGAATTTTTGACGTGGAATGCTACTTGGCATAATTTCAATGCAATTCTTCTTAATTGTGGTATGAATATTCAGATCCGAAAGATTCAGGATAAAAGTTCAATATTGACATAAAAATAATAATACTTCAAGCATACTAACTAAGCAATTATATCCTCTCAAAATAACATGGCCAAAGAAAGTTCATCCCTACAAAATCATATAGTTTAGTCATGCTCCATTTTCGTCACACAAGAATGCTCTCATCATGCACAACCCCGATGACAAGCCAAGCAATTGTTTCATACTTTAGTAATCTCACACTTTTTCAACCTTCACGCAATACATGAGCGTGAGCCATGGACATAGCACTATGGGTGGAATAGAATATGATGATGGGGGTTATGTGGAGAAGACAAAAAAGGAGAAAGTCTCACATCAACGAGGCTAATCAATGAGCTATGGAGATGCCCATCGATTGATGTTAATGCAAGGAGTAGGGATTGCCATGCAACGGACGCACTAGAGCTATAAATATATAAAGCCCAACAAAAGAAACTAAGTGGGTGTGCATCCAACTTGCTTGCTCACGAAGACCTAGGGCACTTGAGGAGGCCCATTATTGGAATATACAAACCAAGTTCTATAATGAAAAAATCCCACTAGTATAAGAAAGTGACAAAACAAGAGACTCTCTATCATGAAGATTATGGTGATACTTTGAAGCACAAGTGTGGTAAAAGGATAGTAACATTGTCCCTTCTCTCTTTTTCTCTCTTTTTCTTTAGGCCTTCTCTTTTTTTATGGCCTTTCTCTTTTTTTTATTCCTCACTTGGGACAATGCTCTAGAAAATGATGATCATCACACTTCTATTTATTTACAACTCAATGATTACAACTCGATACTAGAACAGAGTATGACTCTATATGAATGCCTCCGGTGGTATACTGGGATATGCAATGAACCAAGAGTGACATGTATGAAAGAATTATGAACGATGGCTTTGCCACAAATACTATGTCAACTACATGATCATGAAAAGCAATATGACAATGATGAACGTGTCATGATAAACGGAACGGTGGAAAGTTCCATGGCAATATATCTCGGAATGGCTATGGAAATGCCATAATAGGTAGGTATGGTGGCTGTTTTGAGGTATATATAAGGAGTTTTATGTGTGAAAGAGCGTATCATATCACGGGGTTTGGTTGCACCGGCGAAGTTTGCACCAACTCTCAATGTGAGAAAGGGCAATGCACGGTACCGAAGAGGCTAGCAATGATGGAAAGGTGAGAGTGCGTATAATCCATGGACTCAACATTAGTCATAAAGAACTCACATACTTATTGCAAAAATCTACAAGTCATCAAAAACCAAGCACTATGCGCATGCTCCTAGGGGGATAGATTGGTAGGAAAAGACCATCGCTCGTCCCCGACCGCCACTCATAAGGAGGACAATCAAAGGACACCTCATGTTTCAAATTTGTTACATAACGTTTACCATACGTGCATGCTACGGGACTTGCAAACTTCAACACAAGTATTTCTAAAATTTACAACTACTCAACTAGCACAACTTTGATATCACTACCTCCATGTCTCAAAACAATCATCAAGCATCAAACTTCTCTTAGTATTCAACACATTCATAAGAAAGTTTTTACTAATCTTGAATACCTAGCATATTAGGATTATTTAAGCAAATTACCATGCTATTTAAGACTCTCAAAATAATCTAAGTGAAGCATGAGAGATCAATAGTTTCTACAAAACAAATCCACCACCGTGCTCTAAAAGATATAAGTGAAGTACTAGAGCAAAAACTATATAACTCAAAAGATATAAGTGAAGAACATAGAGTATTCTAATAATTTCCGAATCATGTGTGTCTCTCTCAAAAGGTGTGTACAGAAAAGATGATTGTGGTAAACTAAAAAAATAAATACTCAAATAATACAAGACGCTCCAAGCAAAACACATATCATGTAATGAATAAAAATATAGCTCCAAGTAAAGTTACCGATGGAAGTAGACGAAAGAGGGGATGCCTTCGGGGGCATCCCCAAGCTTTGGCTTTTAGGTGTCCTTAGATTATCTTGGGGGTGCCATGGGCATCCCCAATCTTAGGCTCTTGCCACTCCTTGTTCCATAATCCATCAAATCTTTCACCCAAAACTTGAAAACTTCACAACACAAAACTCAGCAAAAAATCTCGTGAGCTCCGTTAGCGAAAGAAAACAAAAGACCACTTCAAGGTACTGTAATGAACTCATTCTTTATTTATATTGGTGTTAAACCTACTGTATTCCAACTTCTCTATGGTTTATAAACTATTTTACTAGCCATAGATTCATCAAAATAAGCAAACAACACACGAAAAACAGAATCTGTCAAAAACAGAACAGTCTGTAGTAATCTGTAACTAACGCAAACTTATGGAACTTCAAAAAATCAGCCAAAATAGGAAGACCTAGAAATTTTTTTTATTGATCAGCAGCAATTGAAATAAATATTTTATCACGTTCTGGTGATTTTTAACAATTATTTGCGTGAACAGAAAGTTTCTGGAATTTTCTGCAAGATCAAATAACTATCATCCAAGAAGATCCTATAGGTTTAACTTGGCACAAACACTAATTAAAACATAAAAACACATCTAACCAGAGGCTAGAACAAATATTTATTCCTAAACAGAAGCAAAAAGCAAAAAACTAAAAAATAAAATTGGGTTGCCTCCCAACAAGCGCTATCGTTTAACGCCCCTAGCTAGGCATAGAAGCAAGGATAGATCTAGGTATTGCCATCTTTGGTAGGCAATCCATAAGTGGCTCTCATGATAGATTCATATGGTAATTTTATTTTATTCCTAGGGAAGTGTTCCATGCCTTTCTTTAATGGAAATTGGAATCTAATATTCCCTTCCTTCATATCAATAATTGCACCAATCGTTCTAAGGAAAGGTCTACCAAGAATAATAGGACATGAAGGATTGCAATCTATGTCAAGAACGATAAAATCTACGGGCACATAGTTCTTATTTGCAACAATAAGAACATCATTAATTCTTCCCATAGGTTTCTTAATGGTGGAATCCGCAAGGTGCAAGTTTAAAGAGCAATCATCAAAATCACGGAAACCTAGGAAATCGCACAAAGTATTTGGAATCGTGGAAACACTAGCACCGATATCACACAAAGCATAGCATTCATGATCTTTAATATTAATTTTAATAGTAGGTTCCCACTCATCATAAAGGTTTCTAGGGATAGAAACTTCCAACTCAAGTTTCTCTTCATAAGATTGCATCAAAGCATCAACGATATGTTTGGTAAAGGCTTTATTTTGACTATAAGCATGAGGAGAATTTAGCACGGATTACAACAAGGAAATACAATCTATCAAAGAGCAGCTATCATAATTAAATTCCTTGAAATCCAAAATAGTGGGTTCATTAATATCTAATGTTTTGATCTCTTCAATCCCACTTTTATCAATTTTAGCATCAAGATCTAAAAACTCAGAATTTCTGGAACGCCTTCTAGGTAAAGGTGGATCATATTCAGCCCCGTCATTATTAAGATTCATATTGCAAAACAAATATTTGATAGGGGACACATCAATCACTTTTAGATCTTCATCTTTATTTTCAAAGGAACTAGAAGAACACGCTCTTATAAAGCAATCTTTCTTAGCACGCATTCTTGCGGTTCTTTCTTTGCACTCATGAATGGAAATTCTGATGGCTTTGAGAGACTCATTGATATCATGCTTAGGAGGAATAGATCTAAGTTTTAAAGAATCAACATCAAGAGAAATTCTATCAACGTTCCTAGCCAATTCATCAACTTTAAGCAATTTTTCTTCAAGCAAAGCATTGAAATTCTTTTGCAAATTCATAAATTCCTTAACACTAGTCTCAAATTCAGAGGGCATCTTAGTAAAGTTTCCATAAGAATTGTTGTAGGAATTACCATAATTATTAGAGGAATTACTAGGATAAGGCCTAGGATTAAAGTTTCCTCTATACGCGTTGTTACCAAAATTATTCCTACCAACAAAATTCACATCCAAAGATTCATTATTATTCTCAATCAAGGTAGACAAAGGCATATCATTGGGATCAGAAGAAACACTCTTATTAGCAAATAATTTCATAAGTTCATCCATCTTTCCATTCAAAACATTAATTTCTTCTATTGCATGCACTTTTTTACTAGTAGATCTTTCAGTGTGCCATTGAGAATGATTAACCATAATATTATCTAGCAGTTTAGTAGCTTCTCCTAAAGTGATTTCCATAAAAGTGCCTCCCGCGGCTGAATCTAAAAGATTTCTAGAAGAAAAATTTGATCCGGCATAAAAAAATTGTATAATCATCCACAAATTCAAACCATGCGTAGGGCAATTACGTATCATTAATTTCATCCTCTCCCAAGCTTGTGCAACATGTTCATGATCAAGTTGCTTAAAATTCATAATATCATTTCTAAGAGAGATAATCTTAGCGGGAGGAAAATACTTAGAGATAATAGCATCTTTGCACTTATTCCAAGAATCAATACTATTTTTAGGCAAAGATGAAAACCAAGCTTTAGCACAATATCTAAGAGAAAAAGGAAATAGCTTCAATTTAACAATATCATTGTCAACATCTTTCTTCTTTTGCATATCACACAAATCAACGAAGCTATTTAGATGAGTAGCGGCATCTTCACTAGGAAGGCCGGCGAATTGATCTTTCATGACAAGCTTCAACAAAGCAGCATTGATTTCACAAGATTCTGTATTGGTAAGAGGAGAAATCGGAGTGCTAAGGAAATCATTGTTGTTGGTATTGGTAAAGTCACATAATTTGGTATTATCTTGAGCCATCGTGACAAACAACCAATCCAACACACGAGCAAACAAGAAGCAAGCGAAAAAGAGGCGAACGGAAAAGAGAGGGCGAATAAAATGGCAAGGGTGAAGTGGGGGAGAGGAAAACGAGAGGCAAATGGCAAATAATGTAATGCGGGAGATAAGGGTTTGTGATGGGTACTTGGTATGTTGACTTTTGCGTAGACCTCCCCGGCAACGGTGCCAGAAATCCTTCTTGCTACCTCTTGAGCACTGCGTTGGTTTTCCCTTGAAGAGGAAAGGGTGATGCAGCAAAGTAGCGTAAGTATTTCCCTCAGTTTTTGAGAACCAAGGTATCAATCCAGTAGGAGGCCACGCACGAGTCCCTCGCACCTACACAAACAAATAAATCCTCGCAACCAATGCAATAAACGGGTTGTCAATCCCTTCACGGTCACTTATGAGAGTGAGATCTGATAGATATGATAAGATAATATTTTTGGTATTTTTATGATAAAGATGCAAAGTAAAATAAAAGTAATAAAAATAACTAAGTGTTGGAAGATTAATATGATAGAAAATATACCCGGGGGCCATAGGTTTCACTAGTGGCTTCTCTCAAGAGCATAAGTATTTTACGGTGGGTGAACAAATTACTGTTGAGCAATTGACAGAATTGAGCATAGTTATGAGAATATCTAGGTATGATCATGTATATAGGCATCACGTCCGAGACAAGTAGACCGACTCCTGCCTCCATCTACTACTATTACTCCACACATCGACCGCTATCCAGCATGCATCTAGAGTATTAAGTTCATAAGAACAGAGTAACGATTTAAGTAAGATGACATGATGTAGAGGGATAAACTCATGCAATATGATATAAACCCCATCTTGTTACCCTAGATGGCAACAATACAATACGTGCCTTGCTGCCCCTACTGTCACTGGGAAAGGACACCGCAAGATTGAACCCAAAGCTAAGCACTTCTCCCATTGCAAGAAAGATCAATCTAGTAGGCCAAACCAAACTGATAATTCGAAGAGACTTGCAAAGATAACCAATCATACATAAAAGAATTCAGAAGATTCAAATATTTTTCATAGATAAACTTGATCATAAACCCACAATTCATCAGTCTCAACAAACACACCGCAAAAGAAGATTACATCGAATAGATATCCACAAGAGAGGGGGAGAACATTGTATTGAGATCCAAAAAGAGAGAGGAAGCCATCTAGCTAATAACTATGGACCCGAAGGTCTGAGGTAAACTACTCACACATCATCGGAGAGGCTATGGTGTTGATGTATAAGCCCTCCGTGATCGATGCCCCCTCCGGCGGAGCTCCGGAACAGGCCCCAAGATGGGATCTCACGGGTACAGAAGGTTGCGGCGGTGGAATTAGGTTTTTGGCTCCATATCTGGTAGTTTGGGGGGTACGTAGGTATATATAGGAGGATGGAGTACGTCGGTGGAGCAACGTGGGGCCCACGAGGGTGGAGGGCGCGCCCAGGGGGGTAGGCGCGCCCCCTACCTCGTGGCTTCCTGGTAGCTTTCTTGACGTAGGGTCCAAGTCCTCTGGATCATGTTCGTTCCGAAAATCACGTTCCCGAAGGTTTCATTCCGTTTGGACTCCGTTTGATATTCTTTTTCTGCGAAACTCTGAAATAGGCAAAAAAACAGCAATTCTGGGCTGGGCCTCCGGTTAATAGGTTAGTCCCAAAAATAATATAAAAGTGTATAATAAAGCCCAACAATGTCCAAAACAGAATATAATATAGCATGGAGCAATCAAAAAATTATAGATACGTTGGAGACGTATCACTCTCCATGACCAGGAGGGAGTAGTTCACCCTCGGGGCTGAGGGTATGTACCAGTAGCTATGTGTTTGATCTCTCTCTCGTGTTCTTGATTCGGCACAATCTTGATGTATCGCGAGCTTTGCTATTATAGTTGGATCTTATGATGTTTCTCCCCCTCTACTCTCTTGTAATGGATTGAGTTTTCCCTTTAAAGTTATCTTATCGGATTGAGTCTTTAAGGATTTTAGAACACTTGATGTATGTCTTGCATGTGCTTATCTGTGGTGACAATGGGATATTCACGTGATCTACTTGATGTATGTTTTGGTGATCAACTTGCGGGTTCCGTAACATTGTGAACTTATGCATAGGGGTTGGCACACATTTTCGTCTTGACTCTCCGGTAGAAACTTTGGGGCACTCTTTGAAGTACTTTGTGTTAGTTTGAATAGATGAATCTGAGATTGTGTGATGCATATCGTATAATCATACCCACGGATACTTGAGGTGACATTGGAGTATCTAAGTGACATTAGGGTTTTGGTTGATATGTGTCTTAAGGTGTTATTCTAGTACGAACTCTTGAATAGATCGATCCGAAAGAATAACTTTGACGTGGTTTCGTACCCTACAATAATCTCTTCGTTTGTTCTCCGCTATTAGTGACTTTGGAGTGACTCTTTGTTTCATATTGAGGGATAGTTATATGATCCAATTATGTTATTATTGTTGAGAGAACTTTCACTAGTGAAAGTATGAACCCTAGGCCTTGTTTCCTAGCATTGCAATACCGTTTACACTCACTTTTATCGCTTGCTACCTTGCTGTTTTTATATTTTCAGATTACAAAAACCTATATCTACCATCCATATTGCACTTGTATCACCATCTCTTCGCCGAACTAGTGCACCTATACAAGTTACCATTGTATTGGGTGTGTTGGGGACACAAGAGACTCTTTGTTATTTGGTTGCAGGGTTATTTGAGAGAGACCATCTTCAACCTACGCCTCCCATGGATTGATAAACCTTAGGTCATCCACTTGAGGGAAATTTGCTACTGTCCTTCAAACCTCTGCACTTGGAGGCCCAACAACGTCTACAAGAAGAAGGTTGTGTAGTAGACATCAAGCTCTTTTCTGGCGCCGTTGCCATGGAGGTGAGTGCTTGAAAGTATATCTTTAGACTTGCAATCAAATCTTTTAGTTTCTTGTTTTATCACTAGTTTAGTCTATAAAAGAAAACTACATAAAATGGAATTAAGGTTGCCTCATATGCTTCATCTTTTTAATGTCTTCCGTGAAAATGATGGGAAGGAAAATTGTGTTGAAGTACTAGAAGAAGAATTACATAGAATGCTTGGCACTAAACATTTGAATGATGAGCATGATTGCAATGTTGTTAGTATGAATTTTATGAATATCCATGATGCTAATGATATGCAAAGCCACAAGCTTGGGGATGCTATGTTTGATGTCCCCCATGTTTTGATGAGCAAATTTACTATGATGAAAGCATGCCCCCTATCTATGATGATTATTGTGGTGACATGTATGCTATAAAGAATAATGATAACCATGAAACTTGTCATCTTGATCCTAGTTTTCAATCACATGATATTTATTTTGTTGAGTTTGCTCCCACCACTATTCATGAGAATAAATTTGCATATGTGGAGAGTAATAAAATTTCTATGCTTGTAGATCATGAAAAGAATGATTTGTGTGATAGTTATATTGTTGAATTCATTCATGATGCTACTGAAAATTATTATGAGGGAGTAATATATGCTTGTAGGAATTGCAATAATATCAACTTTCCTCTCTATGTGCTTAAAATCTTGAAGTTATGCTTGTTTTGCCTTCCTATGCTAGTTGATTATTGTTCCCATAAGTTGTTTGCTCACAAAATCCCTATGCCTAGGAAGTGGGTAGACTTAAATGTGCTAGTCATATTCTTCATGATGCTCTCTTTATGTTTCAATTCTTATCTTTTATGTGAGCATCATTGAAATCATCATGCCTAGCTAGGGGCGTTAAACGATAGCGCTTGTTGGGAGGCAACCCAATTTTATTTTTGTTCTTTGCCTTTTGCTCCTGTTTAGTAATAAATAATCTATCTAGCCTCTGGTTAGATGTGGTTTTATGTTTTAATTAGTTTTTGTGCCAAGTAGAACCTTTGGGAAGACTTGGGTGAAGTCTTTGTGATCTTGCTGAAAAAATCAGAAACTTTCTGCTCACAAAAACAATTGTTACAAATCACCAGAACATGATAAAATACTGATTCCAATTGCAGTAGATCAATAAATAAATTATTTAGGTCTTCCTATTTTGGTACAATTTTTCAGTTAGAGAAAGTTTGCGTTGATACAGATTACTACAGACTGTTCTGTTTTTGACAGATTCTGTTTTTCGTGTGTTGTTTTCTTATTTTGATGAATCTATGAGTAGTATCGGAGGGTATGAACCATAGAGAAGTTGGAATACAGTAGGTTTAACACCAATATAAATAAATAATGAGTTAATTAAAGTACCTTTAAGTGGTGGGTTTTTTTTCTTTCGCTAACAGAGCTCATGAGATTTTCTGTTGAGTTTTGTGTTGTGAAGTTTTCAAGTTTTGGGTTAAGATTCGATGGACTATGGAATAATGAGTGGCAAGAGCCTAATCTGGGGGATGCCCAAGGCACCCCAAGGTAATATTCAAGGACAACCAAGAGCCTAAGCTTGGGGATGCCCCGGATGGCATCCCCCCTTTCGTCTTCGTTCATCGGTAACTTTACTTGGAGCTATATTTTTATTCACCAGATGATATGTGTTTTGCTTGGAGTGTCATTTTATTTTGTTAGAATTTGCTTGCTGTTATTTAGAATAATGTTTTGCATCTCTATTTTCAATAAAAATGTCAAGGATAGCCTTTACCATGTTTATTTTGCAAGTATACATGTTGCTGTTTCAAAACAGAAAGTTTATCGCTGTTGAAAAAAATCCCTAGAAAAGCCAGAATATGATAAAATGTTGAATTTTTTTGCATAATAAGCTCTGATAAATTTTCTACAGTGTGGTAGAATTTCATAATGTTTGGAGTTAGAGAAGTATGATGAATGTTGCATTCTTTACAGACTGTACTGTTTTGGCAGATTGCTGTTATGTATGCATTGTTTGCATATGTTTGCTTGTTTAATGATTCTATTTGAGGATAGGTGTATTAAATATGGAGAGGCATTTAGTATGCAATGTTGAATAATAATTTTAGTGATTTGTTACAGTAGAAAATGATGAGGTTTTTGCATTGGTTTCTACTAACTTATCTCACGAGTTCTTGTTGAGTTTTGTGTGGATGAAGTTTTTGAGATTTAGGGAAACCGCGATATGAAAGGAATTAAGGAGACACAAAAGCTCAAGCTTGGGGATGCCCAAGGCATCCCTAGTTAATATTTTAAGAAGTCTCAAGCATCTAAGCTTGGGGATGCCCCGGTTGGCGTCCCACCTTTCTTCTTCAACAACTATCGGCCAGTTTCGGTTGAGCCTAAGTTTTTGCTTCTTCACATGATGAGTGCTATCCTTGAAATGTCGTTTTATTTTGTTTTGCTTGATGTTTGAATAATATCCCAAGATCTGAAATTCTTAAATGAGAGAGAGTCTTCACATAGCTACATAATTATTTAACTACTCATTGATCTTCACTTATATCTTTTTGGAGTAGTTTGTCATTTACTCGTGTGCTTCACTTATATCCTATGAGTAAATAGTTGAATGATTTGAATGTCATAAATCTGAAATTATATATGTTTCATATGCCTTTCCCATGGGGAGTAATGCCTTCACATATAAGAAGTAGAGGTGGTAAATTTTTTGAAGGTTAGCAAACATTGTATTGGTCACTTGAACAATTCATGAAAGAATATTGAAGGAAGAGAGATTTCACATATAAATATACTATCTTGGACATATTCTATGATTGTGAGCCCCATTAATTATTTTCAAACTTGATCAAATTAGTTGAAGTTGGACAAGCAAGACAACATAATGAGTTATGCTTGGGTATATTTGTATAGAAGTTATATTGTTATGGATCCTCTAACATGTGGTGCTTGCTATTTAGAATCCTTTGCTAGCCAAAATATCTGTACTAAGCGGGAATACTGCGTGTGCATCCAAATTCCTTGAACCAAGTTTATTCCATGAGTGTCCACCATATCTACCTATATGCGGTATTTACCTGCCGTTCCAAGTAAATTTGCATGTGCCAAACTCTAAACCTTCAAATAATAATCTGTTTTGTATGCCCGAATCGCTCATGTAGCGATTAGGGGCTGTCAGTATCTTCCATGCTAGGTGGGTTATTCTCACGATGAGTGGACTCCGCTCATCATTCACGAGAAAATGGCTGGTAACTAGGATGCCCAGTCCTATGATCAAAAGATCAAAAACAAATTCGCAAATAATTTAAACAAACTCCCCTAGGATTGTTGATAGTTGGATGGCACCCGTTGTTTCGGACAAGCCGTGGAGTGTGATTGTTGGTGGAGGGGAGTAAAATCTTTACCTTTCTGTTTGGGAACCGCCTATAATGTATCTAGTACGGAAGATATTGGGAACTCTAGGTTGTTATGTTGACAATGAAAGCATACCTCTCAAAATTATTTTCATCTCTGTTTTAGCTTCGAGCTCTTGCACCTCTGCAAATCCCTGCTTCCCTCTGCGAAGGGCCTATCTTTTACTTTTATGCAAGAGTCAGTAGCATTCCTTATCATTCCAACCTACTTTTTAGTTGTCAAGCATCATGTGGTGGAGAAAGATCTAAGCATATATGGCCATTCAAATATATTTGATCATGAATTATTATTGTTGAAAATTATCTATATGATAAATAAGTTGGGAGGTGAAACATTAAGCCCCTATCTTTCTCTGTGTTCGATGGATGCTATTTGTTCTAAAATTATGCTTTGAGTGGTAGCAATCATGGAAGACTATATGATAGTTGAGTATGTGGGATTTGCTAAATCAAAGATCTTACATAGACCCTTCCTGAAAATAAGATAAATTGCAATTGTTTGATTACTGAGAACTGTTTGTTAGTTTTCAAGAAACTTTATGATCTATGCTTTAACATGTGAACAGCTTGTTACTTGATCATGAGAAGCTTTATGGTATGAGCTACTGTTATGACATATAATGATGCTAGAAAAGGTGATTGAAATTATCATTGATCAAACTTGTGCACCTGCTAGCATTCACACTTCATAAATTATTTTTGTTATCATTTACCTACTCGAGGACGAGCAGGAATTAAGCTTGGGGATGCTGATACGTCTCCAACGTATCTATAATTTATGAAGTATTCATGCTATTATATTATCCTTCTAGGATGTTTTATATGCTATTTTATATG
Organism: Triticum aestivum; assembly: GCF_018294505.1. NCBI lineage: Eukaryota > Viridiplantae > Streptophyta > Magnoliopsida > Poales > Poaceae > Triticum > Triticum aestivum. Next base: position 637,584,128 of record NC_057814.1, read on the forward strand.
ATTTTTGGGACTAACCTATTAACCTAGAGCCCAGTGCCAGTTTCTGCTTTTCCTTGTTTTTGAGTATCGCAGAAACGGAAAACCAAACGGAGTCTAATTGACCTGAAACTTGACGGAGCATATTTTCGGACCAGAAGAAGGCCATGGAGTAAAAGAGTTGGTCCAGAAGAGTCCCGAGCTGCCCACGAGGGTGGGGGGCGCGCCCCCCTGCCTCGTGGACAGGCCAGAGAACCCCTGACTTGTTCTCGACGCCAAAACCTCTTATATATACAGAAACCTCCAGAACATAACCTAGATCAGGAGTTCCACCGCCGCAAGCCTCTGTAGCCACCGAAAACCAATCTAGACCCGTTCCGGCACCCTGCCGGATGGGGAATCCCTCTCCGGTGGCCATCTTCATCATCCCGGTGCTCTCCATGACGAGGAGGGAGTAGTTCACCCTCGGGGCTGAGGGTATGTACCAGTAGCTATGTGGTTCATCTCTCTCTCGTGTTCTTGATTCGGCACGATCTTGATGTATCGCGAGCTTTCCTATTATAGTTGGATCTTATGATGTTTCTCCCCCTCTACTCTCTTGTAATGGATTGAGTTTTACCTTTAAAGTTATCTTATCGGATTGAGTCTTTAAGGATTTGAGAACACTTGATGTATGTCTTGCATGTGCTTATCTGTGGTGACAATGGGATATTCACGTGATCTACTTGATGTATGTTTTGGTGATCAACTTACGGGTTCCGTAACATTGTGAACTTATGCATAGGGGTTGGCACACGTTTTCGTCTTGACTCTCCGGTAGAAACTTTGGGGCACTCTTTGAAGTACTTTGTGTTGGTTTGAATAGATGAATCTGAGATTGTGTGATGCATATCGTATAATCATACCCACGGATACTTGAGGTGACATTGGAGTATCTAAGTGACATTAGGGTTTTGGTTTATATGTGTCTTAAGGTGTTATTCTAGTATGATCTCTTGAATAGATCGATCCGAAAGGATAACTTTGAGGTGGTTTCGTACCCTACAATAATCTCTTCATTTGTTCTCCGCTATTAGTGACTTTGGAGTGACTCTTTGTTGCATGTTGAGGGATAGTTATATGATCCAATTATGTTATTATTGTTGAGAGAACTTGCACTAGTGAAAGTATGAACCCTAGGCCTTGTTTCCTAGCATTGCAATACCGTTTACGCTCACTTTTATCGCTTGCTACCTTGCTGTTTTTATATTTTTAGATTACAAAAACCTATATCTACCATCCATATTGCACTTGTATCACCATATCTTCGCCGAACTAGTGCACCTATACAATTTACCATTGTATTGGGTGTGTTGGGGACACAAGAGACTTTTTGTTATTTGGTTGCATGGTTGTTTGAGAGAGACCATCTTCAACCTACGCCTCCCACGGATTGATAAACCTTAGGTCATCCACTTGAGGGAAATTTGCTACTGTCCTACAAACCTCTGCACTTGGAGGCCCAACAACGTCTACAAGAAGAAGGTTGTGTAGTAGACATCAGTCCCCGCCGACGAGGTGGAGAACGAGGCTGCCAACAAGCGGAGGCGGGTTGAGAAAGAACCGCAAGCGACTCCAGCAGGCCTAGACTTCATCAACAACCTCCCTGATGATATGTTGATAGTCATCATATCCCTCCGCCCAATCAGAAATCGGGCGAGGACAGTCGTCGTTTCCCGGCGGTGGTGCACCCTATGGCTCCGCGCCCCTGTCGACCTCCTCCACGCCCACAAGCTCTGCCATGGCTATCGCCAAGCTTGGATGCGTTCTCCCAGATCCTCGGCAGTCACCATGGCCCAATCAAAGGCCTTATCACGGGCAAGTTCCGTTCCAATGGCAGGAAGCGAGGCAAGCTTGACGAGTGGTTCCGATCCCGCGCCATGGATCAGCTCGAGAAGCTATGTTATAATGATGGGCATATGAGCTTGCTGCCAACGTTCGCGCTCCGCTTCGCGCCCACGCTGCGCCTCGCCAAGTTCATGAACTGCCATCCCCCCTTAATGACGCGCCCGCTTTTTTTCTACCACGACTGAAGCACCTCGAGCTCGTCGCCATCCGCATCCCAAAGGATGACATGGAGCGCCTGCTCTGCGGCTATACTACACTCGAGTTCCTTCATCTTCAGGCGATGAATTGGTCGAGTACCTTGCACATCACCTCCAGGACTCTCCGCACTATTTATGTGTGTTGCTGGTGCTGCAGCGAGAGATCACAAAAGGTGGACCACAATATGGTCATCCAGGACACACCTTCCCTTGAGAGATTACTTGTAGTTGATCAACAAGGTCCAACAAGAATCAATGTCATTTCTGCGCCGAAATTGAAAGTGGTGGGCTACTCGTCTGTCAAATACTACAACTTTCAGGTACAACACTCGCCTTATAAACCTCTCCTTCTTGATATCAACGTTATAACTAGTTTTGAAGATGTATGCTCATCTGTCATCCAGTGAAGCTTCACCCAGACTCTGGGCACAGTGAAGGTCTTGGCACTAGAATCTGTCGTCCCCAACCTGGACCAAGTTTTCAGTTGCCTGAGATGCTTTCCGTGCCTGAAGAAGCTGTATATCGAGGTGATGTTCCTTTCCTGTTAAATGTTAACCATAAGGGGGTTCAATTTTTTGCACCTTTTTCCAACTTCACAATGACAATGTCCTACTATTTCTGAAGGAATTTTGGAGGATTTTAGGACATACACCCCCACCCCATATTGGTTGCTTCATTCATATGGTTACAATCGTCCATAAGAATTTCTCCTTTGGATTCATCTGTACTAGTTTTCATAGGGAATTTTTCATCCAATCCAACCTCTTGTGAAGAAGGCTACATGTTTCTAGATTGTGATCAAATGCCCATGTTAATCATGCCAGATCGAAGATGGCACGTTGGTGCATTTTACCAATCCTGCAAACCAAATCGGCGTGTAGCAGTGTTCAAAACAATTCATCCGAGTGAACTGTATGTTGTACATCGCACACACCTTAATCTGGCTGACCGTTTGTTTTGTGTTGCCTAATAACAAACAGTTCATCCGAGTGAACCGTATGCTGTACATCACACACACCTTCATCTGGCTACCCGTTTCTTTTGTTCCTACTCATCGAAAACGGTTAATTGAACTGAACCGTATGCCCTGAATCGCACACCCAACTAAAATCTGAACCCTCTTTGATGCATCTGTCATCGTAAACGTTTTGCGCCTTTTTTGACGGTTTTTCACAGCACCATTTGCGATTACTGCATCGCACACAGTTTCGTCGAAGGGTCTCTGATCGTAGTGTCGTGTTAGCAGCATCCTGTAGTAGTAATAGAAGCATCATGTAGATTATTATAACAGCAACAAATTTAAACATAAGACTTTTATCATAGACTTCCCTTGAATAAGTGACAATTCATCACACAATCGAAGTATAAAGCATAAACTCTATTAGAAACCAACAAACTATGTTCTCAGTCAACTTTGCAAACTACAATCCGTCATCTTTTCAGGAACGGTCACGTATCGGAGCCTTTAGGCAAGTCCACATACTCAACCATCATATAGTCTTTCATAATTGCTAACACTCACCGCATACACATGAACAAAATGTTTCAACCAGACACATAGAGAGATGGGGGCTTATAGTTTCGCCTCCCAATGTACTCACCTCAAGGGTGATGTCAACAATAATAACTCATGCCACCCATATTCAACTGGACATATGTGCCTAGATCTTTCCTCACCACATGATGCTTGCCAAAGGAGAAAAAAATAAAAGGAATAGAGAGAAAAACTTTGACTCTTGCATAAAAGTAAAGTAGGCCCTTCACAGAGGGAAGCAGAGGTTGCCATGCGCTTATTTGTTTGTATGCTCAAACCCTTAGTGCAAAAGAACGTCACGTTGCATTGCCCCTTGTGATAGCGACCTTTATTATGCAGTCTGTCACTTTTATTCTTCACCATCACAAGTTCGTGCAACGCTCAATTTTCTCTTACACTAAATGATCTTACACATCTAGAAGCAATTTTTATTGCCTTAATGCACCGATGACAACTTACTTGAAGGATCTTGTTCAATCTATTGGTAGGTATGGTGGACTCTTGAAAATAAGATTTGGGTTTAGGGGTTTTGGATGCACAAGTAGTATCTCTACTTAGTGCGGAGTTTTTGGCTAGCAAAGATAGGGGCAAGCACCACATGTTAAAGGATACATGACAATATGACTTCTATGTGAATATGAACAAGCATAAATCATTACGTTGTCTTCCTTGTCCAACATCAACAATTTTGGCATATAATATTTTGATGAGGGCTCACAATCACAAAAGATTTCTAGGATAGTACATTTATATGTGAATCCTCTCTTCCCTTCATTCATGAGTTGCATCACTGACTAATGTTATGTTTGTCAACCTCTAATAAAATTTTCTACTTATACTTTTCCTTATGTGGTGTCACCACCTACCATAAGATTAGTATATGATCTTTTTCATTTATTTCCTTTCTTTTTGTTACAACATGAAATGAAAGAAAGCAAAAGCTCAAACTAAACTTTATTATATAACTTGCACACGATTACAAGGATAGATCACTAAGCAAACTCTCAAAGAAGAAAGGATCGAACTAAACTTTTATTCATCTAAGGCAAAAGATCAAACTAAAATAAGTAAAGGCAAAAGGATAGTGGGATGATATGATACCGACGCACCTCCCCCAAGCTTGGCGAAAGCCAAGGGGAGTGCCCATACCCGATACTCAATTCTCTTTTGGTGGTGAAGAAGGTGATGGTGGTGATGAAGCAATCTATCCTTAAGGATCAAAAGATCCTCCAATCGACGGATGATGCTCCGGAGATGGATGATATGCTCTTGATGCAGAATATTTTCGTGAGTGAGATACTTATTTTGCACGTGAACTATTTCAATGATGCGAAAGGCTTCAATCTCAGTAGGGGTGAGGTGAACAAGGTAAGGCTTAAGGATATCTTCTTCTTCCTCCTCGGTCAGCAGTGCTTGTTCTGCCACCGAGGGTGGGTCTACAGTAGCCTCCTGATGTCTGCTACGCAACTTGTTCTTGTAGACTTGTGTTGGGCCTCCAAGTGCAGAGTTTTGTAGGGCAGTAGCAATTTTCCCTCAAGTGGATGACCTAAGGTTTATCAATCTGTGGGAGGCATAGGATGAAGATGGTCTCTCTCAAACAACCATGCAACTAAATAATAAAAAGTCTCTTGTGTCCCCAACACACCAAATACAATTGTAATTTGTATAGGTGGACTAGTTCGGCGAAGAGATGGTGATAAAAGTGTAGTAATGATAGTAGATATTGGTTTTTGTAATAGTAACAATAGAAAACAGCAAGGTAGCAAGTAACAAAAGTGAGCACAAACGGTATTGCAATGCTTGAAAATGAGGCCTAGGGTCTGTACTTTCGCTAGTGCAATCTCTCAACAATGCTAACATAGTTGGATCATATGATTATCCCTCAAAGTGCAATAAAGAATCACTCCCGAGTTCCTATTAGCGGAGAACAAAAGATAGAAATTGTTTGTAGGGTACGAAACCACCTCAAAGCTATTATTTCCGTTCGATCTATCCTAGAGTTCGTACTAAAATAACACAAGCTATTCTTTCCGATTGATCTAATCAAGAGTTCGTACTAAAATAACACCATATGACACACATCAACCAACTCTAATGTCACCTAGATACTCCTATGTCACCACGAGTATCCGTGAGTTAATTATACGATATGCATCAAACAACTTCATGATCATAATATTCAATCCACTAAAATAACTACAAGGAGATCCCAAAGTTTCTATCGGAGAAAAGATAATAAAAACATGCATCAACCCCTATGCATAGATTACCCCAATGTCACCTCGGGAATCCGCAAGTTGAGTGCCATAACATACATCAAGTGAATCAATATGATACCCCATTGTCACCTCAAGTATTCATACCACAAGACATATATCATGTGTTCTCAGATCTAAACATTCAATCCGACAAGACAAAACTTCAAAGGGTAAAGATTCAATTCATCACAACAAGAGTATAGAGGGAGAAACATCATACGATCCAAGTTAACAAAGCCCATGATATATCAAGATCGTGATATCTCAAGATCACGAGAGAGAGAGAGAGAGAGAGAGATTAAACACATAGCTACTGGTACAAACCCTCAGCCCCAAGGGTGGACTACTCCCTCCTCATCGTGGTGGCCGCCGGGATGATGAAAATGGCCACCGGTGATGATCTCCCCCTCCAGAAGGGTGCCGGAACGGGATCCCGATTGGTTTTCGGTGGCTATAGAGGCTTGCGGCGGCAGAACTTCTGATCTAGGGTTATTTCTGATGGCTTCTCTATTCTTAGGATTTTTTGGCGTCGGTTTCACGCGAAGATGGGCCTCGAGGTGAGCACAACCCACCGGGGCGAGCCAGGCCCACCAGGTGCGCCCTGGTGGGTTGTGCCCTCCTCGCGGCTCTTCTGGCCCTCCCACGAAGCTTCGAGGGTCTCTTTTGTTCCAAAAAATTGTCAAAAAGTTTCAGCTCATTTGGAGAACTTTCATTTCTGCACAAAAAACAATACCAGGTAGTTCTGCTGAAAACATCGTTAGTCCGGGTTAGTTCCATGCAAATCATACCAAAACCATATAAAATTGTTGTAAACATGGCATGAATACTTCATAAATTATAGATACGTTGGAGACGTATCACCTCCTTGTCCTTGTCTCCCTTTGACGGCGCCCGTGGGCTCCTCCCTCTTCAGCTCGATCTTCATCAACCAAGCATCTTCTTCCATGTGGTTGGAGGAGGAGGAAGACATGATGCCTGGCTTGATAGATCTGACCGAAAATAGCAAGAAAAAGAAAACAGAAGATTTCTCCGCGATACGGAGATCAACAGGTTTGGGGAATATATATATATATATATATATATATATATATATATAGTATCTTGGGGAACAAGCAAATTGTAGAAAAACGGAGTCCGGAAGGTGTCCCAGGTGAGCACAACCCACCTGGGCGCGCCTGGTAAGCCAGGCGCACCCTGGTGTCTTGTGGCCACCAGGGTACACTTCCTGGAAGTTTCTTATTTTTCCTAATTTTCTAAATATTCCAAAACTGACAAAAAATATTTTTGCGGATTTTTCGGAGTCCGTTACTTACTGTATCACGTACCTCCTTATTTTCACGATTCTGGAGTGTTCCGGAAGGACTCTTTGATGTGTTCTTCTGGTGTCAAAGTTTGGATAATATTACTTTCAACATTAATGGGCGTACCTAAGATATAGTGTTTTATTCGTTGCCCATTAACAACCTTCGGGTTAGTACCTTCAGCGTTATTTATTTTGATGGCTCCAGAACGATAAACCTCCTCGATGACATAAGGGCCTTCCCATTCTGAGAGGAGTTTTCCTACAAAGAATCTAAAACGAGAGTTGTACAAAAGAACATATTCTCCGACTTTAAACTCACGCTTTTGGATTCTTTTGCCATGCCATCTTTTAACCTTTTTCTTTGAATAATTTTGCATTTTCATAGGCTTGGGTTCTCCATTCATCTAAAGAACTAATATCAAATAACCTCTTTTCACCAGCAAGATTGAAATCATAGTTGAGTTCTTTAACTGCCCAATATGCTTTATGTTCTAACTCAAGAGGCAAATGACAAGATTTTCCATATACCATTTTATAAGGAGACATACCCATAGGATTTTTATATGTTGTTCTATAAGCCCAAAGTACATCATCTAATTTCTTAGACCAATTCTTCTTGGACCTATTGACAATCTTTTGCAAAATTAATTTTATTTCTCTATTGCTAAGTTCAACTTGACCACTAGACTGAGGATGATAAGGTGATGTAATTCTATGGTTAACATCATACTTGGCAAGCATTTTACGGAAAGCGCCATGAATAAAGTGTGAACCACCATCAGTCATTAAATATCTAGGGACTCCAAACCTTGGGAAAATAACTTCCTTAAGCATTTTAATAGAGGTGTTGTGATCAACACTACTGGTTGAAATAGCTTCTACCCACTTAGTAGCATAATGAACAGCAACCAAAATATGTGTATACCCATTAGAGGAAGGAAAAGGTCCCATGTAATCAAATCCCCAAACATCAAATGGTTCAACAGCAAGTGAGTAATTCATAGGCATTTCTTGACGCTTACCGATATTACCTATTCTTTGACATTCATCACAAGATAAGACAAACTTACGGGCATCCTTGAATAGAGTAGGCCAATAAAATCCAGACTACAATACCTTATGAGCAGTTCTATCTCCAGCATGATGCCCTCCATAAGCTTCGGAGTGACATTTTTGTAGGATTTGTCCCTGTTCATGCTTAGGTACACAACGTCTAATAATACCATCTAATCCTTCTTTATAAAGATGTGGGTCATCCCAAAAGTAATGTCTTAAATCATAGAAGAATTTTTCTTTTGTTGGTATGTAAAGCTAGGTGGTAAATATTTAGCAATAATGTAATTAGCATAATCAGCATACCAAGGAGTACTATGAGCAACATTTATTGCAGCTAACTGCTCATCAGGAAAACTATCATCAATAGGTAGTGGGTCATCAAGCACATTTTCAAGCCTAGATAAATTATCAGCTACGGGGTTCTCAGCTCCTTTTCTATCAATGATATGTAGATCAAATTCTTGTAACAAGAGAACCCATCAAATAAGTCTAGGTTTAGCATCTTTCTTTTCCAAAAGATATTTAATAGCAGCATGATTGGTGTGAATAGTTACTTTAGAATCAACAATGTAATATCACAAGCAAACACCACTGCTAAGAATTCCTTTTCAGTAGTAGCATAGTTTCGTTGATCACTGTCTAGAGTTTTACTAGCATAATGAATAACATTCAATTTCTTATCAACTCTTTGTCCTAGAACAGCACCAACAACATAATCACTAGCATCACACACAATTTCAAGGCAAGTTCCAATCAGGTGGTTGAACAATAGGTGCAGAAATTAAGGCTTTCTTAAGTGTTTCAAAGGCTTCAAAAGAATCATCATCAAAAACAAAAGGAATATCCGTTTGCAAAAGATTCGTAAGATGCCTAGAAATTTTAGAGAAGTCTTTGATAAATCTCCTATAGAAACCAGCATGACCTAAGAAACTACGAATACCTTTGATGTCTTTAGGACATGGCATTTTCTCAATTGCATCAACCTTAGCTTTTTCCACTTCAAAACCTCTTTCAGAAATTTTATGACCCAAGACAATGCCTTCATTAACCATAAAGTGGCACTTCTCCCAATTCAAGAAAGATTTGTTTGTTCACATCTCTGCAAAACTCGATCAAGATTGCTTAAACAATCATCAAAAGACTTCCCATAAACAGAGAAGTCATCCATGAAAACCTCAACAATCTTTTCACAAAAATTAGAGAATATAGCATTCATACATCTTTGAAAGGTAGCAGGTGCATTGCATAAACTGAAAGGCATACGTGTATAAGCATAGGTTCCGAAGGGACAAGTAAAAGTGGTCTTTTCTTGATCAGGTTGAGAAACGGGTATTTGTGAAAAACCAGTATATCCATAAAGGAAGAAAAAATGTGTGTGCTTAGATAGTCTTTCAAGCATTTGATCAATGAAAGGGAGAGGGTAATGATCTTTTCTAGTTGCTTTGTTTAATTTTCTAAAATCAATTACCATTCTATAGCCTATAACAATTCTTTGTGGGATAAGTTCATTTTTATCATTAGGAACAACCATTATACCTCCTTTCTTAGGGACACAATGAAAAGGAGTTACCCATCTACTATCAGCTATAGGATAGATTATACCTGCTTCCAGAAGTTTTAATATTTCCGTTCTTACCACTTCTTTCATCTTCAGATTTAACCGACGTTGGTGATCAACAACGGGTTTAGTATCAGGTTACATATTAATTTTGCGCTGACATAGAGTGGGACTAATGCCCTTTAAATCATCAAGAGTATATCCAATAGCAGCTCAGTGCTTCCTTAGAACTTTCAATAATCTTTCTTCTTCATGTTCTGAAAGGTTAGCACTAATAATAACAGGATATATCTTCTTTTCATCAAGATAAGCATGCTTCTAAGTGTCTGGCAATTGTTTTATTTCCAACACAGGATCACCTTTAGCTGGAGGAGGACCTCCTAGAGTTTCAATAGGCAAATTGTCTTTGAGCAGAGGACGTTGTTCAAAGAAAATATTATCTATCTCATTTCTTTCATGCATATGTAAATCATTTTCATGGTCTAGCAAATATTGTTCTAGTGGATCAGTAGGAGGCACAACAATAGGACTCCCATGAACCTCTCAAAGAGGAACATATTGTGTAGAAATACAGGGCCCAGAACGATAATCTCGTCGACTTGATGAACTAGGACGTGCATCATGATATTGAAGAAGGATGGTGGGAACACCAGCTCATAACTAACAAGACATTGCGCCACATCACTCCTTAACCTTGGTAGGATTTCTGGATCGATCACCTTCTAAGAGATTGCATTGAGGAATGCACATAGCTTCACAATCCCTAATCGAACGTTTTCCGGTAGAAGCCCCCTCAATGCAACTAGAAGCAGTTGCGTCATAATCACATGGCAGTCATGAGACTTTAGGTTCTGGAACTTTTTCTCTGGCATATTTATTATTCCCATTATATTCGACGAGAAGCCAGACGGGACCTTCATATTGAGCAGGCATTCAAAGAAGATTTCCTTCTCTTCCTTGGTAAGAGCGTAGCTGGCAGGACCTTCATACTGCTTTGGACGCATGCCGTCTTTTTCGTGCACACGTTGTTGGTCCTCCCGTGCCTTCGGTGTATCTCTTGTCTTCCCATACACGCCCAAGAAGCCTAGTAGGTTCACACAAAGATTCTTCGTCATGTGCATCACGTCGATTGCAGAGCGGACCTCTAGGTCTTTCCAGTAGGGTAGGTCCCAAAATGTAGCTTACTTCTTCCACATGGGTGCGCGTCCCTCAGCGTCATTCGGAACAGATAGTCCGCCGAGACCGTTTCCAAAGATTACTTGTAAATCATTGACCATATCAAGTATGTGATCACCGGTACGGACGGCGGGCTTCTTCCGGTGATCTGCCTCGCCTTTGAAATGATTGTCTTTCTTTCAACATTGATGGTTGGTCGGAAGAAATCAATGATGCCCCGGGTACACATTCTTCCTGCATTTGTCCAGATATATACTTTTGGTGTCATCTAAATAGTGCGTGCATGCGTGGTATCCCTTGTTTGTCTGTCCTGAAAGGTTACTGAGAGCATGACAATCATTGATGGTTACAAACAGCAACGCATGCAGGTCAAATTCCTGTTGTTTATGCTCATCCCACACACGTACACCGTTTCCATTCCACAGCTATAAAAGTTCTTCAACTAATGGCCTTAGGTACACATCAATGTCGTTGCCGGATTGCTTAGGACCTTGGATGAGAACTGGCATCATAATGAACTTCTGCTTCATGCACAGCCAAGGAGGAAGGTTATAGATACATAGAGTCATGGGCCAGGTGTTGTGATTGCTGCTCTGCTCTGCAAAAGGATTAATGCCATCCGCGCTTAAACCAAACCATACGTTCCTTGCGTCACTTGCAAAGTCCTCCCAGTACTTTCTCTCAATTTTTCTCCATTGTGACCCGTCAGCGGGTGCTCTCAACTTCCCGTCTTTCTTACGGTCCTCTCTGTGCCATCGCATCAACTTGGCATGCTCTTTGTTTCTAAACAGACGTTTCAACCGTGGTATTATAGGAGCGTACCACATCACCTTGGCAGGAACCCTCTTCCTGGAGCGCTCTCCGTCAACATCACCAGGGTCATCTCGTCTGATCTTATACCGCAATGCACTGCATACCGGGCATGCGTTCAAATCCTCGTACGCACCGCGGTAGAGGATGCAGTCATTAGGGCATGCATGTATCTTCTGCACCTCCAATCCTAGAGGTCATACAACCTTCTTTGTTGTGTATGTACTGTCGGTCAATTCGTTATCCTTTGGAAGCTTCTTCTTCAATATTTTCAGTAGCTTCTTGAATCCTTGTCAGGTACACCATTCTCTGCCTTCCACTGCAGCAATTCCAGTGTGGTACCGAGCTTTGTGTTGCCATCTTCAGAATTGGGGTACATCCCTTTTTTGTGATCCTCTAACATGCGATCGAACTTCAGCTTCTCCTTTTCACTTTTGCATTGTCTCTTTGCCTCAACAATGACCCGGCGAAGATCATCATCGGGCACATCATCTGGTTCCTCTTGATCTTCAACTTCCCCCATTAAAGCATCACCGTATTCAGGAGGCACATAGTTTTCATCATCCTCTTCTTCTTCGTTGTCTTCCATCATAACCCCTCTTTCTCCATGCTTGGTCCAAACATTATAGTGTGGCATGAAACCCTTATAAATCAGGTGGGTGTGAAGGGTTTTCGAGTCAGAGTAAGACATCGTATTCCCACATATAGGGCATGGACAACACATAAAACCATTCTACTTGTTTGCCTCAGCCACTTCGAGAAAATTATGCACGCCCTTAATGTACTCGGAGGTGCGTCTGTCACCGTACATCCATTGCCGGTTCATCTGCGTGCATTATATATAATTAAGTGTGTCAAAAACAATTACAGAACATCATGAATAGATAAGTGACCAAATTAATAGAAGTTCGTCATCACATTAAAACCAAAGTACATACATAGTTCTCATTGAACAACATGTAGCTCTCCAGAGCATCTAATTAAACCATACATTGAAACTATCTAAAACATTTCAATGCAGCAAATGTGATCATAATTGCAACTAAGGTAACAATTGATCCAACGGCATAATGATACCAAGCCGAAGTATGAATGGCATATTGTCTAATCTTTCTAATCTTCAAGCGCATTGCATCCATCTTGATCTTGTGATCATCGATGACATCCGCAACATGCAACTCCAATATCATCTTCTCCTCCTCAATATTTTTCAATTTTTCCTTTAAGTAATTGTTTTCTTCTTCAACTAAATTTAACCTCTCGACAATAGTGTCGGTTGGAATTTCCGGTTCACATAGCTCCTAGATAAAAAAATCTATGTCACATTGGTCGGCATAATTGTCATAAACACTAAATGAACCAAATAGTTATAAAAGACAATATATACCACATCCGAAAATAGACAGGGCGAGGGCCGATGGAGGCAGATACGAAAACCATCGCACTATATAATAACAAACAATAATAAAAGTAAGAAAATTACACAAGTATGTATCTAAATCATACAAATAAGAACTTTTTTCTTTTAGAAATAAGATAAGATCAAGAGGCTCACCGCGGTAGTGCCGGTGACGAGATCGGCGCGGGCGATCGACAGTGGTGAGGACGGGGACAGGACAGACCGCCAAACCTAGACAAATCTTGAGGAAAATGGAGCTTGGACAAGGAGCTTCGAGAGGAGAAAGCTTAAGTGTGGCTCGGGCATTTCATCGAACACCTCATGTGCATAGGAGGTGAGCTAGAGCACCACAAAGATCTCCCACGGCCGGCCAAAAAAATAGAGCACTCCACTGCTCTGCTCGCGGAGGTATATATAGGCATCTCATTGGTCCCGGTTCGTGGCTGGAACCGGGACTAAAGGACCCCATTTGGTCCCGGTTCCAGCCACAAACCGGGACCAATGGTTGTGGGCCAAGAGCGAGGCCCATCGGTCCCGGTTCGTGTCTGGAACCGGGACCAAAGGGGTCAGACGAACCGGGACCAATGGCCCACGAGGACCGGCCGGCCCACTAGCCTCACGAACCAGGACAGATGCCCCCATGGGTCCCGGTTCATGAGTGAACCGAGATTAATGGGCTTACCCGGCCTGGACCAAATCCATGTTTTCTACTAGTGCTGACATGTGCTTCATGCGACCCGTGGATAAGACCCGTATAGTCCACCAGGACCGGGGCAGGTTGACCCTTGAAGGAGCTGCACGGGAATTTGTCCTACATAAGGTTGACTACATGGCCAAACTTTTTTTTGTAGGAAGGTTCTATTTCATTCAACAAGACAAGATTGAGGTGGTCCGCACCACTTCGGAGGCGGTCTGATAATTGGATACCGGCTACATGCATATGCTCTTAGAGAGGATTCACTTGAACCGGCTTCAACCTCGGCAACCGAACACGACATGCAGCTCTGAGACAGCCGAGGTGTGCTGCTCTCTTGTAAGAGTGGTTGGGTAACCCCCAAGTGTAATGATGAAGTAACTTAACATTAAATATTTCCCTTGATTGAGAACCATGGTTTATCGAACTAGTAGGATTTTCCTTGGCAACAAAATTCTTCGGTACCTGCACACTAAACACAAAACAATCTTGCCCCAACATTTCAAGAAGGTTGTGAAGCTTCTTGTCCTGCTAGTTACAAGGATAAATTGTATGGTAAGGTAGGAATTGATAAATAGGAGAAAATAATAAAAAGGAACGGCGAGAAAAGTTAATTGTAATGATGTATTCAATTAAAAGAAGATAGACCCCAGGGTTATAGCATCACTAGAGGCATCTCAGCAAACACATAAATGTGATGTCATGAAAAAATTACAGTTGGACAACGATTTATATTATTTTAACTAAAAATTGAAACTATAAAACTTACTGCACATTTATGTTTTTATTTCTTGATGTAAGCATGTTTTTGTGCTCGGGTCATTGATCCTCATCTCCACCATGTTGTCCTATTCATCGGAAGAACCCTAGCCCTAATCATTGGAAGCTTCTCCGCCCATGGTGTACTCGACCACCACCAAGCCCTAGCCCCCGGTGAGACTGCTATTCTTCTCGCTGCCTGCAGACCTAGAGATCATTAAGTATTTGCGCTCGGATCGACGATGACACAGATGCTGTCCCATCCTGGATCTGACTAGGCAACATGTACGATCGCCGACCCAGACCATGCGGCCGCTGCAATTAACGGAACGCAGGCCTGGTATTTTATCACCACACTATGGCAGCTTGAAGGTTTTTTCTCTTTTCTAGTAATAACATTATTAGTTTTTTCAATATTTTTCTATTTACTTAGGCCAAGTCAAAGTAAGTTCCATATTTATACCAAAATTTTATACTTGTTATTTATTCTCGAGATCGGGTTGTGATCCTTATTCAGACTGATAATATTGCTCTT
The DNA here is from genome assembly GCF_018294505.1 of Triticum aestivum. NCBI lineage: Eukaryota > Viridiplantae > Streptophyta > Magnoliopsida > Poales > Poaceae > Triticum > Triticum aestivum. The sequence goes on from NC_057814.1 coordinate 637,599,270, forward strand.
TATGCTCAAGCTGTGAAAATTTTGCATGCGAACTGTATTTGTAATGGAATTCACATTAGTATTTTTTTTATTTCAGTACATTACGTCTTAAATAGGTACTTATATTCAATTGCGATGGAATACAAAATTGCATATTTTTCATGGATTATTTTCGGATACTCACATTAATATAGTGTATATATCTCTATGTCTGTCCTTAAATAACTTGGTAGAGATCTCTAAAGAACATGGTCTCGAAAATATCTTCGTAGCAGTTTCAAGTTTATTATTAGCTATAAATAAATAAAAAATCTAGAGTTTTTTATGAGGAGTTTGTCACCAAATCATAATCATCAACGTTCTGTTTTATCATGTTTTCTGGGTCGCATGTTTGTTTGTTACATGTTACATCAGGTTTCATAGTCCATCGATACATATATGCACTCTATATGTGCACACATCTGAGAGAGACCTTGTGAGGAGATGTATTTCTTTCTAAGTGCGGAGAGATCAAACTCCAAAAAATCTCAAAATTCCACATAGTTCCAATTCCTAAATCTCTCCACTTCAATATGGGGGACCTTGTGAGTTGATACCATCTGGAGCCTCGCTCTGAGCCCCCCCCCCCCCCCCGAGTGAGGTGTTCGATATATCTGAGATGTTGTGGAAGCTTACTACTCACATTCGGCACTTGAATTTTGTCTGGTACCTCCGAGCAAGCTAAGTATGAATTTGAAGTTCCGTTTGGACATCCGGAAATGTCCTAAATGTATCAAGGACTTTTGGAGTTTTTAGGAGTGTTTCTTACCATTTTTTCCAATATCTTCTAATTTTTTGGGTTAGCCTAATAACAAATTGCTAAAAGGATAAGGGTTGCATGTTTCCCAAGATCTAAAAAACTACAAAAAAAATGATGGTCCTAACTTTATATTAGATAGACTTATGAAAGGAGGCAATCCAACTCAATTATTCGGGTCTTATCCAAGGTTCTCGGGCAATAAAATCTAGAAGGCGCATGCAGAGCCAAAGCATAAGTTGTTCTCCTAGCTCGTCCTCCACAACAGGATCCTCGTGGCTGATCAGTTGCCCATGCACGGCTGGCCGCATGACCCTGTCTATCAGCTTTACCTCAGTGCCCTTGAGACCATTGACCATCTTCTTAAGTACTGTCCATTCACTTCCGCCATCCATAGCCTTGTGTTGTCCTGGGCAGGAGAGTCGTCGGCTTTCACTCTGACGACCGCCTCCCCCACCATTGATGCCTAGTGGGATGGAAGCCTCAAGGACACAAACAACCATCTGATAAGGCGACGCAATTGCATCCTCATTTATATAATTTGGAATGCATGGAATGAGAGGAACTGACACATCTTCGAAGGGACAAGACTGACTTACATCAAGGTGGACCATCTCGCCTTTGAGGAGATTTCGCACCATGATTTGGCCTTCTGGCCAAGAGTGACTCAAATTCATGAGTAGTTAGTGTGCGGCTTTGATTGAGATCCATGGGATCTTGGGGTTTTGGCATGTCCCCTTTTAAAACATGCCACCTTGTAAATATTTCCCACTTCTTAATATAAAGGCGACGCTCCAGTCGGTTCTTAAAAAAGGCATCGAAGAAGCTAACGGGAGCCACATGGCCTCCATACACGGCCTCGTACTTAGGACACATGGGCCCACACGTGGACCCCACAAGGCAGCTCTGGTGCCCTTCGGCCACCATCCAACTAAGTTTTTGAGTAATTTTTCACCATCACCACTTCTAGTTAGCTATGATCCGAGGCGGAGCCATGGTGGATTTATTCTCTAGTACTCAAGTCATTAAAAGTGTGTTTTGTAGAATGTATGAGGTCATTAATTATTCCCTCCTCAACCCACTAAAAGTGTGCTTGTGTAAGGTTTCTCAAGCATACCCATCCTATATAAAAAATGACCAGGCAAAACCCACTACTAACCCTCTAGTTGGACATCACATTCCATCTCCATAGTACACTAGTGATCTAGGAGAGAAGCAGAAGTGATAGAGGAGAGAAAGAAAAGCACTATTATTTGTTGATGAGAAAGAGACAAAGAAACACTACCGTGCCAGGTGTCACCGCCCGGCAATGTGCCCCATGAGGCCTTCACCCTGCCCAGCAGGGCGCCGGTCAACCCCGTGTGGCAGCTGGCAATCATCCCCTTCCATCTCCTTCTCTGTTGCTTCCCCAGATTCCCCTGCAGCTGTAGCAAGGCGGCGACCCTGTTTGACATTCGTCCAATAAAGTCACAAAGACAAGGAGAAACCTCGGTGGCTCAGCAAAGGTATCCCCCATCTCGGACGGTCCAAATTTCCAAGTCCCAACTTCTCTTGCTTGCAAAATGTCATTGTTTGATACTTTAATGCCTTGATTGACACATGATCTTTAGTTCTTAATGTTTTCCCCTACGCGTAGGTGATCTTTCCATGTTGTTTACTTCTGATGATTGAAGCATGATCTTTTCAGACTCTTATTTTACCCCTTCTAAAAAATCAAAAATTCCCTAAAGAATGGTGTTTCCTTCACTTAGTTTTGTGATATTGTAGTTCTGTAAATGTAGAAATATATTTAGTAATTTTGTCTCAATATGATCTGAAAGGAAGGCGAGATACATAAAAGAAACAAGACAGTGACATATTTGTTCCAAGTTCAAACCACGGGTTCCGCGAAAACGGGTCCTTCACTTCGAACAACTAATGATGTCCCTCATAGTACAACTCAACTCAAGCCTATAGTGATGTTGAACCTGACCCTAGTAAGAGAATACCAATTGAGGAGTTGGATGCATAAATTAGAGATCTTGCTAACAGGAAGTACATTAGTATGATTCCATGCCAACCAACTAATCATACGTATGAACAGACAAATGCTAGAAGCTTTCATGGTTATTGATACAATGATCATCGTGGAGCAAGAGCTAGAGGGCGTGAGGGAGGGCATGGAAAGTTTCCTTGGGCCCCCATCCCCACACTAGTAGAAAACAAGGCTTTGGTCGAGGCAGGGTAAGCCCATTAATCCCGGTTCACCCACGAACCGGGACCAATGGGGGCATAGGTCCCGGTTCATGAGGCCAGGGCGCGGGCCGGGCCTCGGGGGCCATTGGTCCCGGTTCGTTTGAGATCATTGGTCCCGGTTCCAGACACAAACAGGGACCAATGTACCTTGCTCCTGGTCCACCAGCTTTAGTCCCGATTGGTGTCTGGAACCGGGACCAAAGGCGTTTTTTTTCAAACAAAACTATAATATTCTACAATAGCAAAAAGAATCAACTAAAAAGCTTTAATAAAACTCTAATAGGAAAAGGAATCAACTAAAAAGAATCAATAAAAAATAAAATTTATGCAACTTAAATTAAACAAAATTTATGCAACTAAAAAGAATCATTTGTAGTGCTTTTCAATTTCAGGGTCATTTAGCTCAAAAATATCAGTGAATGTATGAAAAATAACAAATGAAGTCAAAACGGGTTGTAAATTGCTGATGTCGCTTTGAATGGTGCATTTTGAACACACAAAGAGTCTGGAGTTCAAATAAGTTCAAAAAATGAAAACCTTCGTAACAGATGAGTTTTCGTCCGAAACCCTCATACTTCGAAAGAGATTGTCCGTTTTGTACACGAAGTGCATCCAGTTTTTGCCGTAACCCTCTCAACTTTTTAGCACATGCTATGTGGGTGAAATGATGATACCATGCCAACTTTCAACCTTTTCAGAGTTCATTTGGAGTGGTTTTGAATTTCAGGGTCATATAGCTCAAAAAAATCAGTAAATGCATGAAAAATAACAAATGAAGTCAGAAAGGGTTGAAAATTGATGATGTGCCTTTGAATGGTGCATTTTGAACACACAAAAAGTTTGGAGTTCAAATAAGTTCAAAAAAATAAAATCCGTTTGTAACAGATGAGTTTTCGTCCGAAACCCTGATACTTCGAAAGAGATTGTCCTTTTGCACACGAAGTGCATCCAGTTTTTCCCGTAACCCTCTCAACTTTTTAGCACATGCTATGAACATGGATTGGATTGAAGTGAAGGCAACATGTGGTGCATGTCGAAAGTAGTACTAATCCAAACTTGATCAAGTTAGGATTAGTATTACTTTCGACATGATCCACATGTTGCCTTCACTTCAATCTAAGCCATGTTTAGGCATAGCAGTAGCGTTGGTAAACCAAGCCCGGAGATAAGAGAGGACACTTCTCTCTATTAGCTAGCTAACACCCTAAATTAACCCCACAAAACCCCCTAAATCCACCCCCTTTCAAAAACAAAAAAACAAAAACCTCAGCTCCTGCCAACTGCTGACGCGTGGATGCCTTTTGGTCCCGGTTGGTGCTACCAACCGGGACCAAATGCCCTCCTGCCTGGGCTCGCCGCAGCGGCCACGTGGAGGCCCATCTGTCCCGGTTGGTGTAGGAACCGGGACTAAAGGTATAGGGCTTTAGTATCGACCCTTTAGTCCCGGTTCCCCAACCGGGACAAATGGGCCTTACGAACCGGGACAAATGGCCCTTTTTCTACTAGTGCCATTTGATGGCGGATCCTTCTCCTAAGAGGTTCTTGGAACGTAGTAGCCTCTCATGTTGCTTGTCAAGGGACAAAAGGGGAGGGCATCCACTCCAGATTTCTCATGCAGGAGCTTATCCTCATGAACAACGCATGAGGCATCGGCGTCAGTGACCAGCTAGCCCTATCCAAGTTGTATGGGCTTTCCCCCACGCTTCAAAATATACTAACTAACTAGTATGGTATTTGCAAGACTTGAGATGGCGATGGTGAAATAGGTGTTTATAAAGGACAGTGAAGTAATCGAATATAAAATACTACAACATAAAGTAAATAACAACAAGTAAACAATGTTTCTTGCAATGGTGAAGTTAGGCGCGAAGAGCTTCAGTTCATGGTAAACAATGGAAGTGTCTTGTGCGACCATAATGTGGTGTTACCCTTTGTATTGAACATTCGGTAGGCGATTCACTCTTGTATAACCGAACTCCTCCTACCGACACTATTTCACTCTGTTGTCTCCCCTTCCATTGCCATCACGAATGGTCGCAACAATTAAGGTCATTAGATCAAACCAATGCTTTATGTGTTGTGGCTTCTTTTGCTTCTAGTATTGGCTTTGCTCCTCATTGAAGCCAACACCTTTCACCTAGTGGTCACAGCCTTGCTGGACAATGAGTGCTTACCTGATGTTGCATGGACCCTTAAATTAGACAACAACTATTGTGTACAGCATGGATAATCACCTCATAATCAATCATCTAAATAACCAGACATAATTATAAATAAGAATTAGTCACAATCACATCTCACCAATCAACTAAATTCCCATGAGATTACTCACGCTCACGCATGAAAGAGGGATCACAGCCAAACACGGAGATCGGATAAAAGGGTAATTTTGCCATGGTAATTTTATGAATATCCGGACCACGATCTCTGTGTCAAATTATCAATAGATTTAACAAACCATAGCCTTGCAATCGCTCTCTAATGATGTTGTTACCGATGGTGAAATGGAGGATCTCACTTCAGAGGAGTCCGGGGTGGATCTAAGTAAAACAATTCCCCCTCCAGATATTTTCTCCTGTACACTAGTCTCTTTTATCTCTTGTCTGGTAACTCTATTGTGTCTCTCCTTTCCATATACTCCACTATGGCCTTATATCCTTCCAAAAGTGTAAGGTTAGTAACAGAAGTAAGGATCCCATCTTTCTCCTATTTCGACAAACAAATACTAATTAAAGAGTGAAACTGGCACCCTAAAAAAAAGAGTGAAACTGGCAAAACCATGAGAATAACCATAAGAAATCCCTCGGAGAACTCTATATAAAATAGAGCCATCAAAATCCATGGCACCCACCTTCTTCTCGCATTGAAGACATCACCCGAGATTTGTCCCGGTAGCCTTGCGCCCTACATCTCGGATGCAAAGAACTCCACAATCAATCGAGTGGTAAGTTTGAAACATGGCAACAGTTGGATTGTCATGCCATTGGTTTTGGAAACACGCTTGGTTTCATACTTTCCAAATTCCCCACAGTACGGCAGTGAATCCCACTGTCACAAGATTGTGACGGCCTTTTCTCAACCCATTGAAACAACCATTCACATTACCAAATTGGCAATTGACGCCAATCACACAATTGACAACATTCCACACAAAATACACTTTGGCTCACACTACTCCCCCTCCCTTGAGCAAGGCCTCTCTGGTTAGGAATCAACCAGAGATCAAAGGAACTTTGATTCTCAGAGGAATTCTAACCTTGCAAAGGAATTTGCAAAGGAATTCTAACCTTGCGCGCGACGGCCAACCGATTGAACCCATCCGGACAAAGGATGCATTTGCTGCTTAGTGCGGGGTTCTAGTTAGGGACAAGATCCCGATCAGCATCCACCAATGGTATAAGCCTAAGAAGGAAGACCCTGAGGTGTCTTATGTCAATGATATGCAGAAAGATGATCTTTGGACTGAGCTGAAGGCAAATTTCACCCTACCGCCAGAGGAGGATCCGGAGAAGCCAGTTAAAGAGCAATTAATCAAGTCTCATGCTCTTAAGAAGATGGCCGACCTATTCAGGAGGTGGAAGAATGAGCTGAAAACGTTTGTCGACAAAGAAGAGACACCAGAATTCATCGGCCGGTATGAGAAGATCAGAGATCACTGGCCCGCATTTGTGGCCCACAAGACATCGGAAAAGAGTAAGAAGATGTCAGTGACAAACAAGAAGAATGCTGCAAAGAAGAAGCTTCACCATCGCAGGGGGCCAGGTGGCTACCTCAAAGCCCGGCCTAAGTGGGCCAAGGCTGAGAATGATCTGCTTGAAAAAGGGATCGAACCACAGACAATGAACTGGACAGACCGTTGCCGGACTTGGTTCTTCGGGGCTGGCGGAACCTTGGACCCTGTATCAGGGAGGTGCGTTTGGACGAACGAGCTTTTGAGAATACCAGTCAAGAAGATTCAGCAATATATCGATGCAGCGCGGGAAGGGACGTTCGTTCCAAACAGAGAGAACGACGAGCTCACAATGGCCCTCGGGAATCCTGAGCACCCTGGACGGACACGAGGCACGCCAGGCTCCGTTCCGTGGAAGGCTGGTTTTCCGGACGCAAGCGGCTACAAAAGCCAGGAGAGGAGGAAAAAAATGGTGCAGACCCAAATTCAGAAGCTGCACGAAAGGGTTCAAGCGCTAGAGGAACGAGATGGCAATCGACATGCCGAAACTACCCCCGAAGCTACCCCGCCATCTCAGCGGAGAAGCAGCGTGGCTTCCACCGAGCTGCTTCAGCCGGAGCATGTCTTGACGGCTCTTGCTAGCTACCCCGTGGATGCTATCACGGAGTCTCAACATTGCCACCTTATGGCGCAATGGCAGAACTTCAAAGTCAAGGCAGCTGTTGGCTCTGTTTTACCTCCTGAACCCGGCGCAACCTACCACTGCCGGCCGATTCCAGAAGGATATGCTAGGGTGATGGTGGATGAAATAACGGAGGGATTTGAGGACCTCCAGCTTGACCACCCTACCAGTGAAGGGGAGACTCGGCTGGGTTTAGCTCTGAGGACTCCGTGCCTATGGCGGAAGGAGCTCATTAACCTTCCGAACTGGACGCCTCCGGCGAGTATGGGCACTCTGCCGCCGCCTCCTCCTCCGGCGAGTGATCAGGGCACTCAGCCTCCTTCTCCGGTGCGTGGCGGCACTCCGCCTCCTCCTCCGGCGAGTGTCAGGGCACTCAGCCTCCTTCTCTGGCGCGTGGCGGCACTCCGCCTCCTTCTCCGCCTGCGCCGGCGTGCCAGAGCAGCCAGCCTCCTCCTTCTCCGCCTCGCCAGCAAGGGCGGAAGAGACCCACCGGCGCTCCGGCTGCTCCGGCACGTCGTAGTCCTTCTCCTCCGCCTCGTAAGCAAGGAAAGAAGACAGCTGCAGCCGCTCCGTCTGCTCTGCCGGCGTCTAGCAGTACAGCTGCCAGAGGCGGGAGGCAATACAGATTCGGTCCTTCTCTGAAGACTCCAGAGAAGTTACCATACGAGAGGACCGAGGAAGAGAACGCGAAGATCGTGCAAGCCGAAGTGAAGAACTTCTTTGAAGGGGTGAAAGCAAAGAAACATCCACCTCCGGAGGAGAAGGTAGATCCGGTGAAAGCGAAGCGCACTCTGGATGCCCTGACAAAACCACCAAAGTCTCCGCCGAAAGGCAACTATGAGCGCATTATTGCAAAGACATTTGTCGAAGCGGAGCGGTCGGGAAGTACTGCCAGTGATCAAAGGTTAAAAGAACGACGAGCTGGGAAAAAAATTGCCCAGCTCGGCGAACAAGCGAACCAATCGTGCCCCCCGCTCAAGGTGTCTAAACACATAGTCGCTAATGATCCGAGGATGGTGGCCGGTTATAGCAATCTTGGAGATTACCTGCCCGACGATGTACATTATGAAATCATGGAGGTGGACGAACACAAATACCATTACGGGAAGCCTCTCGTCAAAGATGAAAGATCTCTAACAACGATGATGCGAAGATTACATGATTGGTACATGAAAACCTGCAGAGAGTCTGATGGGATGAATACTTTGACGCTGAGAGTTAAACCGGAGCATGACCTCGTTGGAATTGAACTGCTGAATGTTCCATTTGAGGAGTTCTTCCAGTTTTTCAATCAAAAGGCCCTCGATAAATCAACGATCACTTGCTACTGTCTGTAAGTAGTACTACTTCTATCATTAAGTCTCTCTATGTTTCATTGCATGTATTTATAATTATCCTCACTATATTATGCAGATTGAAGATCGCCGAATTGAAGAAAAGACAAATCGGTGATATTGGGTTCATTAACACAAATCTCATAGATGCATATACGGTTGAAAAACATGCCAAAGAAGCCGAGGCCAACTTGCTACGATCGTTGGTATTAAATCAAAACAAAGATATAATACTCTTTCCTTACAACTTCAAGTGAGTGTTACTGTCTTGTGCATATTCGGTTTCCCTTATTAGTCCAGGTTATGGAATGTAATTGATGACTTATGCATGCATGCGCAGCTTCCACTATATTCTCCTAGAGATTAAGCCTGAGCAGGGAGTAGTAACCGTCTTAGACTCGAGACGAAAAGATCCCCAGGACTATGCGGACATGACTCAAATGCTCGAGAAGTAAGTTAAATCGATCATTATCCACCATATCAGCAACTTTGTTCATTTCCTGATATCAAGTAATTGTTTTCTTTGTCTGGCAGGGTTTAGAGAACATTCACCACAAAAGCTCCGGGACTGCCGAAGAAGCTGCAATTTAGACACCCGAAAGTAAGTACTATAGTAGCATGTTCCGCACATCTCCTAGTGATTCAAGCGCTAGTTTCATCAATACCATTTAGCATGCTTGCTTATCAGTTAGATTGACCTCTATTTCTTATAAAGTGGTTGTGGCAGGAACAAGGAAATGATTTCTGTGGATACTACGTTTGCGAGTCTATCCGCCACACGACCTGTGAGCGGGGCTACTCTGACGAACAATATGAAGTGCGTAAGCAATAATATTCACAATTTTATTTTATTACCATCATTTGTGTCGAGTTTCATTTATTCATATATATATGTATTGACCCCCCTTCTTCAAATTAGATGTTTCGGATGCGGGATGAACTCCTAGCAGAAGATCGTATGCGAGCAATTCAAGAGGAATTGGCGGCATTCTTCCTTGACCACGTGATCGCTGAAAACGGAGAATACTATGTGGACCCTGTGTTCTTACAATTTAATTAGGAGATTATATTGTAAGAGATAATTATTGTATATATGTAGCCGGTAGTGTCAGATAGATATACGAGAACTTGTTGTTCGACCAATCTCTCGGAGAAGGAGAGGTGGTCGATATCACTTCTCTCTGTATGCATATGTTCATGACGATCTTCTGTTTCCTTCATTTTCTTACTAGCTAGCGTGTCTAGTCCTCTCCATACGTATATAGTACATAGCGTCGACCAAGCACGGAGATAAGAGAGGACACTTCTCTCTATTAATTAGCTAGCTAACACAATATATGAAACACCTAAATTAACCCCCCAACCCCCCCCCCCCCCCCCCCCCCCTTAAAAAACAAAAACCCCAGCCCCTGAAATGCTGACGCCTGGATGCCTATTGGTCCCGGTTGATGACACCAACCGGGACAAAAGGCCGTGCCTATTGGTCCCGGTTGGTGGCACCAACCGGGACCAAAGGCCCCCCTGCCTGGGCTGGCAGCAGCGGCCACGTGGAGGACCTTCTGTCCCGGTTCGTGTAAGAACCGGGACTAAAGGGTTAGGGCTTTAGTAACGATCCTTTAGTCCCGGTTCAAAAACGGGACAAAAGGCCCTTACCAACCGGGGTAAAAGCCCCTTTTTCTACTAGTGGTAAGGAACAATCTCATAGTTTTGAATGACAGAATAAAAAGATTTAAAAGAAAACTGTTCTAAAGAAGAGAGGAGCCACACCAATTTTTCATCAGAATCTGTAGGGGCAATCTCACCACACATCTTTTCAAGATCCGTCCATTGATTTAGTTTCACACCTTCAACTCTACTGTAATTAACAGTGCGTATCATGTGTAGTTCTGTGTCGCTTTTGAGTCATGGCACCAACATGCTTACCAGCCATCGGCGAGCTCAGTCACCCCTCGCTCCGTCTCCAAGAGCTTGTCTTGTGTTAATATGAGAGAGGCGTTTTGGAGGCCGAGCTCCATGGAGGCCTTTATATATCTAGTGTACATGTACATAGAATTGTATTTATTACAGGCTGTAGCTCCTGTATCTAGTATACATACATACAAATGTATTTGTTACAGGCTGTCCTTTTCTATAAAAAAAAATTGTTACAGGCTGTAGCTCCTGTATCATTCTATATATACATACAACTGTATTTGTTACAGGCTGTAGCTCCTGTATCTATTATATATACATTAGCAGAAAATCATACAACTGTATTTATTACAGGCTGTACAAATTCATCCAACGCACCGAGACAAAAAGTAAATGAAAAGCTAGATAGGGAGACTATCAAAAATATTGGGTCGTTTGCATACTACCAACAATCTCCATGAATCATACGGTTAGTTCCCTGATTTTCCTTATCACATTTGCCTGAAACACAACAAAAACAAACACACTGCATGAATTCCAGGCTGCAGAAGTGAATGGAATTTAATTTCATTGTATTGACAGTCTATTGATGCCCTTGATGCTTCATTTTCAAGAAATGCCGTTGTCAACTAACCAGTCTCCATTGCAAATCCTCAATAGACTTTTGTCTCTCCCAAACATAGTATTTCATTGACTGCAAATAAGATGAAACGAAGTGAGACATAAAGCATCACTTTGCAAAACGGATATCTGGAGGGGGGAAATAAAAAATGATTTTTGGAGGATTCCTACCCCTCGTCGTTGAACCTCAACTGATCTTCGTAACGCCTCTCTCTTTGACAGGAGATTACTGGGTGATGATTTTGTTGGGCGGCGGTAATTCTTTCCACGGTAAAGTATTATGGCATGGCTATTTGTGAGCTTTTGTGTTGCTATTAGCATTCCTCCCGTCTCAACCTCAAGCAGCATTGATGTGTATGTTATTTGGTAAGCTTGATTCTGCTTGGTAATTACTTTGACAATCTCTTTATGCTTCCAGTGTTGATGAATCTCTTCAATTACCCCGTCAAAGATACCACGTCTTCCTGCGAGGGAAACAAAGCAAAATAGCTTTTGGGATCAGCAACGGGCAAGTACCTTTCTTGGTCACTTGCACACGCATAAGAGCACATATGAAACAAAAATTCTGTGTAAATGCAGAATGTTATACCAAGGAGCACATGCTCATCCATTTTTAGGCCAATCTTTCGGAATACCATTCTTTCCTCCTCTGTCAAGAGTTCTTTATCTGCAGATTGCTCTGAAGGGTTCCAAGAACTATGAAGCTTCGCAAGCGCTTCGTTGGATCTTTCGATCTTCTTCATAAGCTGCAGCCGAGACCGGTTTTGTTCCATTAGGTACTATAAGAAGGTTAGATTTGAAACAAGAGCAAGAATGTAAGATCAGGGCTTACAATGGAAAGTCTCCGTTCCTGGTCTTTCAACTCCTTCTCGAGTCTATGCTTCTCGGCCTCTAGTTCTACCATGCCCAAGTTGTTTTCAGTTGTTTCCTGCACATGGTTAAGCTGGAAATCCAGATATTCTCTGAAAGTTCCCGCAGAAGTTTCCTCAGATGGTAAATCAGTGAACATCTGAAGTGAGTCTATCACAGTTAATCGGGCTTCTTCTTCCTGCACCTGCTGGGCATCTACCCGAGCCTCTTGCTTAATAACAGATTGTTTAACTCCATGAGGAAGAAAATCCTTGCCTCTATATAGAATAATGAAATCCTTATTTCTCAATATGATAGTTCCTCCAGTAAGATGCTGCACTGAGAAGATTCAGTGTCATACAGACGAAGGTACAGCAACTATTTCTGATAAAAAAAAAGTAAGAAAGCATGAACAACTATTGCTTATGAACATTTAGTATCATAGCCTTCACAGTATTCTCTACAGTATATGTGTTTGATATTTAAATGCATCACCTATTATGAACTATCATGAGGAAGAGCACTTGCCTTAAGATTCCATGCCATTTGTTCATTATTAGTATTCTGGATACCCACTTTCACTGCAATCTTTGCTATAAGGCTGTTTTCCCAAAGCTTTAGCACAGCAGTCGCCAAACCCTGTAGTCTTGTATTTCTGCCTGCCAAAGAATAGTTGGGGCATATTTATAAATCTCATATGATAGTTATTTGTTCTGGAACATTAAGGTGCTTTGCGCATAAGATGAGTGCATACAGTATAGGAAGTTGATATTTAACCATCCTGTAAGAGCATAGTTATTTGGAACCAGCCATAAACTTAAATAACATGTGCAAAGTCTGGGAAGGAATAGCATAATTACCTAGAGCAAAATGTGTTGGCAAAGGACGTGCAAGCTTGCGCAGGTATGTCAGCTCGTCATCTGCTAGTGTTGGTCTCACACCAGGAGGGCACTGTCTAAATGGAGTTTTGAAGCCTGGAACAACTTCTGGAAGGAGATCAGCATCCACAGGCAATGGCGTGTTCCACCACCAATCTACAAACCGAGGGCCCAAGCTGTCCAACAGTCTGTTGACTTCTCTCTCATAGAGTGTTCCTTCGACAGGTTCTTCATATGCGTGAACAGCAAGGCTTGGATTAATCTCTCGGAAAACACCATGAGCATCATCATTATGATTTGTTGAAGGCTCGGTGTTGCTTTCGTGTTTCCACTGGGGCTCAGGCGCAGTACATTTTTCAAGGGGAACTCTCTGAATATCAGCTATGGACTTGTGACGATGTTTTGTGTTTTCCAGATAATTACTTCCTCTGTAAACAAAATGAATGTCTCCTTTTGTCCAAACAACTAAACCTCCTGATTTTATCTGATAAAAAAGTCCAACAAACAAAATTTGAGACTTGACCCGACCAGTAATTGTGTAATAAAAAAACTGAAATAGTTGATAAGTAAATAAATTTCGCTCTGCATTAAAATTATCTCAAAGCATAATTTCAGTAGGACACAACTGGTTGCCCTCACACATTAACTCTTAACTCAATAAGAGCCTCTGCGGAACATAGGAATTGAAAAACACATGAATAGGACAGAAATTGGATGTCATAATGTGTTCTATCTTACATGGACTGGGCATAATAGGTGTTGTTCGCTACAACACTGGAAACCACATGAATTGTCTTCCGGGATTAGTTGCATACCATAATTGTCATGGACAGAAAGAAGAGAAAAAATTTCCAGTAGGTTAGACTTAATTGAACATTTCCTCTGGAACTGAGTGCAAAGTAGCAGACAAGAAGAAGAGGAAATCTTATATCCTACAAATCAAACAACCTCTATGGACTAAGAACTGAAGTCCTACAAAAATTTCTTTCAGTCCAAGAGGCCACTAAAAACTCAGATTTACCAAACATCAGAAGTGTCAACATTTCCAACCATAATTGGCAGACAATAGACTGTCTAGCTAGTGTCAGCTACGAGGACATCGAAATTTCATATTTATTTGCCACTAGAATTCACATTTGCTCTGTCCATGAAGCAGAGCTGCATAAAACCGCAGCTAATTAAGCACCCACAACAAAAATGGAGCTCAATGTAGTCGCAGCTAATTGCCTACTCACCTCAAGGATCTCCCTTGCTCTGTCCATGCACCGCCGGAGCGGCTCGACGACCCGGACGGCGGCGAGCTCCTGCCCGCCGGACCACGCCCTGCGCACGTCCTCCACCACCTCGTCCGTCACCCCGGCCTTCTTGGCCCGCACCCACCCGTCCGCCACCCCGCGCGCCGCCCGCCGCAGCCGCTCCAGCTCGGCGGGGTCCAGCAGCCGCTCCGCGGGGGTGGGCTCCCGGGACTTCTTCTGCCGCCGCAGCGCGGCTTTGAGGCCCTCGTCCCTCGCCGCGGACCACGGGACCGGCCTCCCCTTCCCGCCTCCCCCCGCCTCCTCTCCCCGGCCTTCCTCGACCGGGAGGTGGAACAAGGGGACGGTGCCGCGGGTGCTGGGTCTGGGCTTCGGCGTTGGGGGGTCGGAGAGCTCCAGGGAGCGGACCCGGCGGATGATCCCGAGCACGGCGCGGCGGGTGCGGCCGCCGGGGACGCCGGCGCTGAGGGGGTTGGCGGAGGAGCTGGTTTTTCTTTGCGGCTGCGGTTTCGAACTCGAAGGGGCCTCTGCAGGGTGTGGAGGAGTCACAGTGGCGGGGCCTTTGGGGCCGTGGAGCCACGGCGGCGGCGGCGGCTGCTTCGGGGACGAGGAGAAGAGGGGGAGTGGGGGTGGCGCCATGGCGGGCGGCCGAGCTCGCGTTTGTGATGTGTGTGCTGGAGAGCGGAAGGTAGCTAGTTGAGGATAAGTGGGCCCCACAAGTACTAATATGAAATATATCTAGTAGTATTATTTATTTCCAAAATGAAATTTATGAGGTCTTATTTTATAGTAGGACTAATGTAAAAGATCTTATAAGAGCTTACTGACAAATCACTTAATACGGTATATTTATATTTAACCACTAAAATAGAGTTTTATGAAATGACTACCACAAGTCCACGACAGTTAAGAGTTTATTTCTTATAAACAATAGTTAAGAGTTCACGATATTATAATGCGCATAGTCATGGGACAGGGTTGCTAAAAAGCACTGGTATTGATAGTTTGACATACTTTCCAAACTCATATAGTATAAAGTTGAATCATCTATTTTGGAACGGAGGGAGTATTATGGTGCCCCTCCCTTAAGAATTCCACCTCGGACTTCCCCATCAGGTCCCCCTTCTGCTCGCCTTTGGCGACCATGGTGGTCAGCGCCGGATAGGATGGAATTCTGGATCCTAGATCTAATGATGAGTAAGTGTCTCTGACAAACAAAGTGATGGTGTATTTTGGAACTTGTCGCAATGATTCTTCACCTCCCCTTGGGGCCACACAAGTGACGAAGAGGCGTAGGGGAAGATGATCCTCAACGGTTGATCCTTCGGTGGTATTCCTTAGTCGGTTCCATGGCGAAGCTTTGGCCCGTCCGGCTTCACCCCACTTTTTTCTTTTTTTTTTCTTGTTGGAATAAATCTCAATTAGATGGTTTGTTGGATGACATAATTTCTCCTTTTCATACACTTTTTTGTTTTATCATTTCAAAACTATCAGTCCAACAAAAGAAAATTTGTATAAAATGATTTTTTTTGCATATACATGTCTCAGAACAAGTTTTTTTTGGTGGCTGAGTCAGGGTGCAGAGCCCCAAATATCCTCTGACGGGTTGAGCCGCGCCCTTCCATTCCGTCGCTAGGGTGTGGAGGGGTCACGGTGGCAGGGCTTTGGGGCCATGGAGCCACGGCGGTGGCGATGGTTGCTTCGCGGACGGGGAGAAGAGGGGGAGCGGAGGTGGCGCCATGGCAACCAGGCTCCGCATCTGCGATGTGTGCGTGCTGGAGAGCAGAAGGTAGTGAGGATAAGTAGGCCCCATAATTACTAATATGAAATATATCTATTATTTATTTTTAAAATGAAATTTACGAGTCCTTATTTTTATAGGACTAAAGTAAAAGATTTTATAAAATTTTACTGAGAAACTACTTAATACGGTATATTTATAACCACTAAAATCAGAGTTTATGAAATAACTACCCCAACAGTTAAGAGTTCATTTCTTACCCAAAAACTGTTAAGAGTTTACGATATTATAATGCGCGTAATCGTGGTATAAGGTTGCAAAAAAGCACTAGTAGTGGTAGTTTGACGGACTTTCTAAACTCATGTTCTGACACCCCTTTCTTAAAAATTCCAACTCCGACTTCCCCATAAGGTCTCCCTTCTGCTCGTCTTTGGCGACCACGGTGGTCAGCGCTGGATTGGATGGATTTCTGTATCGTACGTCCAAATGGTGAGTAAGTGTCTCCGACAAATAAACTGATGGTGTATTTTGAAACTTGTCGCAATGATTTTCATCTCCACGCCCGTGATGAAGAGGGTGTAGGGGAAGTGATCCTCAACGGTCGATCCTTCGGCAGTATTCCTTAGTCGGTTTCATGGTGAATGGCCTGTCCGGCTTAATCAATTAGATGGTCTGTTGGAGGAAATAGTTTCTCCTTCTCCTCCCTTTGTTTGATTTGAAATTTTAAAAAAAAGTCCAACAAAAGAAAATTTGAATAAAATGATTTGTTTGCATATAAGCCCAGGTGGCAGAGTAAGTGTTTTTTTTTGAGGTGGCAGAGCCCCAGCCAAAGCCGTTCCATTCCGCCGCTAGGGTTAGTGGCCGCCGGTCCGCTGCCGCCGCCGCCGGCCGACGAGTTCCCCTACCTCCTCCGCCCTCCCGCCCTGAGGCCGCAGGATTCGAGGTACCTCCACCGCCCCGAGGCCGGGTTCGCAGGACGTGTGCCCGCGTCACTCGCCGCTCCTCCCCGTCAACCACCGCCGGCCGGAGCGCCTCCCCACTTCTCCACCGCCATCTAGCCCCCCCGCTCGCCCCTCTTCCCCGTCGCCTGCTCCCTGCGCCGCCGCCCGGAGTCGTACCTGCAGCCGCCTCCCCGATCCCCACGCAGGTAATACTCTGCTAGTAACAAATCTTGCAAAATCTGCATAGTAGCCAAATCCGGCAATCCCTTGCTTCATACTGCACAAATGGAAGATTCCTAGCTAGTAACAACATATGAGCTTAACCTGTATGTGCACTCTAGTGCAGAAACATTAGCCTAAGCTTTGCACTACACAAATGGGAGCATTCCCCATGTCCACGTTGCTATGATTCAGCAGGCTGATGTGATTATGTAGTTACCAGTGAAGCTGTTTATCTGATAGGATTGGTCATGACATGTCTGTTTTTCTTTCCCAGTTCTACCAAACAAGCAGGTGCTGTGGTTTTAGTAGTTGATATCTGTAATTACACTTGAATTCTCAGTTTTTATCAGGGGCATGGAAGTGAATTTAGGATTTAAATGTGGCTGCTGAGAGAGACCGATACGGCTCCTCCTTGTTTCATCAGAAATAAATTGCTTGCATTAGGAAATTGTTCGACTGTCTACTTCTGACAATAATATTATTTCCTGTTCTGGGTTTCAAGTTCTGATCCATTTTCTCTAACTTTACAGTGCCACACAGACCTAGCAGCTAGCTACCTCTGAAGGAAAAAAAACTTGCGGCCATCATGCCAGCAGCACTGCCGCCGACGCTCCCTGAGGAGCTTGTCGAAGAGATCCTCCTCCGCATCCCGCCCGAAGAGCCTGCCGGCCTCCTTCGCGCCTCCCTCGTCTGCAAGTCCTGGAGCCAGGCCGTCTCCCATCGCGGATTCCGGCGCCGCCTCCACGATTTCCACCGGGCGCCCCCCGTGCTCGGGTTTCTCCATGATTGGGACGACGAGGACATCCCCGACTTCATCTCCGCCACTGTGTCGCCCTTCTCCCTTGCCGTCCCAGACAGCTGGCTCTGGCAGGCCGTCGACTGCCGCCACGGCCGCGCACTCTTCCTCTCTGATGACCCTTATGCTGAGGAACTCCTGGTGTGGGAGCCAATCACGGGTTCCCAGCAGCGTGTGCCAGTGCCCGTGATGTCTGATATCGGCCGCACAACCGCCGCAGTGTTCTGTGCAGCAGACGGGTGCGACCACTGCAACTGCCATGGGGGCCCTTTCTGCGTTGTCTTCGTCTTCTCCGTTGACAGCGAAGATCCTGACGACGGGGAATATGACACGGCGGCATGTGTATACTCGTCAGAGACCGGTGCTTGGGGCGAGCTGACCTTGATGCATGGGGAGTTCTACATGCACTTCACATATTATTCCAGTGTGCTTGTTGGGGAGTCTTTGCTCTACTTCATGACTGATGGTGGGTTGATCCTGGAGTATGACATGGCAATGCATGGGCTGACTTGGTTCAAAGCACCATACTCTTGCTACTCTAAGGGTATACCCAGTTGCATTCTCATGCCGGCGGAGGACGGTGGACTGGGACTCGTTGAAGAATTGGATCCGCATCTGAAATTGTGGTCAAGGGAGATGACTAATGCCTGATGGATACCCAGCCGGATCATCAACTTGGGAACTTTGTCTCTAACTGGTGCTCAAATGGGTGCAGCATGTCCGGTCCACGTGTTGGGCTTTGCGGAGGGAGCAAGCGTCATTGTCGTGACGGCTGCCGGCCTCTTCACAGTTCAAATACAATCAGAGAAGATAACCAGGGTGTGCGATGATCATGGATATGGTAACCTGATTCCTGTTGTCGGCTTCTACACTCCTATGCCCCAAGGTGAGCAAATGAGAAAAGGGCTATGATAGGTAGCACTAGAGTTATTTAGCAGCTAAATAAACTAGTGTTTGAAAAGTAGTTTTTTCTTTTCTTTCCGTGGATGTGCTTCTTGGTGCAAATTTGATTGGCTATGTAGCTAGCTTGACCAGGCTGTTTCCTTCATGTCACAGTGGCAGAAACTGAAGCATAAGCTGGTGGGTCGCATTGAAAATGGTGAATCCTGGAGTGCGGCCTGATCGACAGAGGTGGAGTTGGCCTTGTATGTTGCTCACAATTTTGTGCCATCTATCTGATCTTGTCGTGGGTTGAGGATCTTGTTAAGCCACTGGGCCTTTTGGTCTTTTCCTTGAAATTACACCAAACATATTGTTTTATTTTCTCTTGTAGTCACCATGCTTTCTCAAATATGCACAATAATCACTCTGAACCCACCTATTCTAGGACAGGCTGTGCCAGATCTTCTCAATTCTGGGGAGCCTTGCATGCCATAAAAAGATGGTTTAAGTCAGGGTTGGCTTATAGGGTGGGAATTTCTTATGTCTGGCTGGTGGACACACCTTTAGGAATTCAGCTCAGTACCCTGTTTTCTTGTTGTGACTTGTGAGCAACAAAATGGGGTGGTTTTATCCTTGGTGAATGGGAACTACTTCAAGGTTTGCTGCCAGTTAGCGCTGTGGTGGCTTTAGCTGGTGGTTTTCATTTTGTCCAGAGTATTTTGTCAGCTGTTTTCTGGCTGTTTTGCGGGATCTATCTGGTGTTGCAGAGCGTCGATGGCCTCGTAAAGCTTTCAGTAAAAGCTGGGCCTTGGGGTCTTTCCTGCAAAATACACCAACTGTCATTTCATTTTGTTCTCTCAGCCATGCATGCGCACCCATCTGGACACTCACTAGTCAGAAATTATATATGCTCTTATCAAGTGTGCAATCCAGGAATGGACAATTTATACAAGTTGTGCTGCAGCTTAATTGCAGTGTTTACGTATCTGAACAGCAAGCGGTACACCAGGTTCGTCAGAGTTAACAGGCTAGGTAGGATGAAGTTGCAGCTGTAGCACTTGAACGTTTTCTTCTCAGGTTCTTGCCTTGCTAGAACTGAACTGCATTTTAATAATTAAGTTTCAGCCTTGTAAGTAAGTCGACAGCTGGAATAATGGATGCACTGATCAGCATACAGCAAACATTCATAATCTTCCAAGGCCGTCGTCATCGTCGTCGTCGTCGTCATCTCGCATGTAGGCAAGAGGGAACGGAAACAGAGGAGGCCCTGTTTTGAATCTTGGACCTTCAGGGTTCAGGTTCAGGTTCGTCAAGAGGCTGACGCACACCTGCAAAGAAAAAACCTGAATCATCCATCACCCACATGTAATGTAGTAACATTTTTCAAGTCGTGAATCACGACCACTGGATGAAATTAATTGCCTTTGAAATCGTTGACCATGAAGCACTTCGTCTGAGACTCATTGCGGGTTACATTATCATACATACGCAATGTCTACCTTCTTCAGAGTATTATGTAGCTGGTGGTAGCATCTATGAATGAAAAAACCAACCTGTTCCTTCCAATATTGCACGGAACTTGTTTTGATTAGCGTCGAATCGAGACATATTCAGAAAAAAAAAAGGCCGAAGAGGGAATGTTGCTCAACTTCAACCCTGTAAGAAACGGAAACCATCCCAGAAATGGAAGTATCCAGCACTCCACACAGTTCTCTAGATGAATTGTCTGCAAAGAGGTACGCCAACCATCCAATGCTTGATTGAAAAACTTGCTTGAAACTTGAGGCGGTGAAGGTGAACCAAGATCAACATGAGCGTCAGGAAGTTTTAGATACCGGAGATGTGTACAATTTACCCAACTATGCGGAAGGAATGAAAAATCAGCAGATGTTGCAGACAAATGCAACACTCGCAAATCATGTTCCTTATGGATTACTTCCTGGAAGGCTTTGAAGAATAAAGAGACATACTGATACTGTTGATAGAATGATAGTTTGATCATCCATAGGATACACATAATTAGTTAGTATTGGCAAATGGTGTATTGTTGGCAATATTTCAACACATAACATCCATTGTTGCAGACGCCCTTCTTGAAATAACCCTTGCTAATGTCATAGGAAGTTTGTTTGCTCGAAGAGAAGACTTCTTCATTTGCTTCAACATGCTCAAAGAAGCCTAGGTTCACCAAATCAGTCAGTTAGGAACACCCCATCTCCTACAAACTCCAACTTGAATGATCACACTGGACAAATCTATGTGAAATTCACATACGCACTAACTTCTCGGCAGGAAATTGATAATCGTATGGGAATATAGAACAATATGAGAAGCATTGTTGTAAATGGAAAAACAACGTATCATAGCAAAGCTTTATAAAGCCGACAGATGCCACTAGTGAGTTGCATGGATCCAGTATTCATTCCTCAGAATGTTGAGGAAACATAGGGCTCGGGACGAGATGAGGAAACAACCCCGACGTCGTCTCCCGCACAGGCCACTCGAGCGGCACACAAACCCTAGCTGTGGTACCCGCCGCTCCTCCTTCCTCCCCTCCCTCTCCACTGGAGGAAGCCGCCGGGCTAAGCCCAGGCGAACAACGGTGGTGGCGGGGATCACGTCACTCTCGTGACGGTTGGGTGGGAACACGACAACTGCTCCCGACTGCGGCAGAGGGAAACCACTTGGAGATGGTGGGTGGGTGTGGAGCCATGGAGGATGGGTTTTGATGCACATGGATCTCTGTGTGCGGGGCAGTCTCCGGATAAATATGATCAGATGTGTCACCGGGGGCCGACGTGCGTTGGGCTCTCTGCTGGATGTGGACCACGGCATCAAGGTGTTGGCATTCCGCGCGTGTGGTGGCTGGCTGGCAGCACTATGGCCTACAACCTGGTGGTGGTTATCAAAATCTGATCAGACGGATGGTTGTGCCTCCAAACTGTGTTGCAATGACTTCATATGGCTCCACGATAGCGGTGGTCATCGAAAGGCCTTCCAGAGGATTGACTTCGGTGATGAATAAAAGTATGTATGACGACTTGATGCAGAGGGATGGTTGTGCGGTGGCGGCAGTCACATCACATATAACTGTCGGGATCGCCGAAAAGTGCTGGCAACAATAAATGAGTGACTTCAATGGTGGTTCTAATCAAGCACCTGGTCTCAAGCTCCGAGGCGAAAGCCTAGGTCAGACCTGAGTGGTTATACCTAGCAATGATGATGTTTTTATTACATCGTTACCTTATTAAAGGCATTGCTCGGATATGCTCAGGCTGATTCTTCAGGGTGAAAATCTAGATTCTAACATTATAGTTGGATCCAATGACCGTGGCGCTTGAGTGTCGCTCCCTTCCTGAAGGCATTTCCGATGAAGAACCTCATCGTCCATGTGGTGTCATGAAATGGTTGGTGCGGATATGCTCATTGTTGTAGTTTGTAGATCGCAAATTTGATCGCTTTGGGGCTTTTTTTTTTCTTTTTTCCTCACTTAAGCATAGATTTTTTCTTATATGACTTTGCTAGTTGCCGACATCTTTTTGCGTATGTGAGTTGATGTTGGCTGTGTACATCCTAGTATGTAGAGGTTGGGTGTGTGCTCCGACATCTTTTTGCGTATGTGAGAGTTGATGTTGGCTGTGTACATCCTAGTATGTAGAGGTTGGGTGTGTGCTCAATGTGTTACATATCCTCTTGATGCCCCATTTTGAGCCAATAAAATCCAACCTTTCTTGAAATTTCTCAGATTGTTAGTCCAATGTTCAATGGTAAGATGCTCCCTTAATAGTGCTCCAACAGTATGTGCTGCTAATGGGCCCCTCTTTAATTTTTGTGCTATTTTCTGTCATATGTCGCTTAGACTTTTATTTCGCATCACCAAATACACATGCTTTAAATAGTGAACAGAAATCATCTTTTTCCAACACACCTAACTTAACTGATTCAGTTGTCCCTCTCCTTTTTGCAGTAGATGGTTTTCTATTTGTCACGATTATCAAATTGATGTTTACATCAACATATTTGAAAGGAGCTAACAGCTGATACCATTGATAGTCATTTTTGTCATCCCAAACCTAATCTAAAACAAGTAGAATCCTCTTTGATTTGATATTACCCTTCAAGACCTCCCCAAGCTAGGCAAAGCTGCAAAGCCCTTGATGTGTTTCTTGGGACACAGAATCTAACATCTCCTTTGTGAGTCTCACTTTATCAAAGTTGTTAGACACCAAATCCGTACCATGTGGCCAAATTATTCATCCAGAGCTGAATCATTGTATATACTCCCTTCGTCCACGAAAAAGTGTACGTTTGGCATTAAAAAATCATAAAAGAGTGTACTTCTATCTTCCTAGTGCACAAAGTAGAAAAAAATGCTTCTCTCTCATCACACGGCAATCAAGACCAATAACATTCAACTCATGATCTTTTCATTTTCTACATGCACTTAGCTCATTGGGGGGTGGGTAATTAAAGAGAAGAGATATGGTGACTTGCGCCTTCCGAATGCATTTTTTACTCCACTCCATAATCTATCCTAAAATTTCTATATGTACAATTATTCTTGGACGGAGGCAGTAAGTTGAGCAAGAGATGTCTTCCCAAGTCCTCTGATGCGTACAAGAGGCAGAACAGTGCCACCGCCAGTTGATTTTTGTTCCCTTATCAACTTGATGATAAATTTCTTCTCTGCAGCTCACCTGTGCATTTTTATTTGAACCAAGACAAGCTGCATATATATACAGAGAATTAAGTGGTGCACAGAAAAGAAATGCACTAGTTGAAAAAGGGTCAAATGTCAAGCACACTAGTGCCGGTTTGCTTTTGAGCCGGCACTAATGTGTGCATTAGTGCCGGTTCCAACGGCTAGCCAGCCGCTTTCATTAGTATCGGTTCGTGGCCGACTTTTAGCACCGGTTCGTGCCACGGACCGGTACTAAAGTGAGTGGTGGCAGGATGTTGTCAGTCCGGGGCCCCTCCAGCACCTTTAGTACCGGTTCATGGCACGAACCGGTGCTAAAGGTCGTCCTACATAAACCCTTCGTCCACCAGAGCTCGCTCTGTTCTTCCCCTTTCCCCTCTCCTCTCTGTTCTTCCCCTCTTCCTCTCGAGCTCATCACACATTTTGCCCAAAATTTGTCAAGATTTGAAGGCCCCCATCCATTCAAATGATCACAAAGGTTAGCAACTTTGTCCTTTCATCTCTCATTGCTAGATTAGCTCTTGCAATGCTTTGTATAGTGATTAATTTATGAGTTTAGTAATTTGGTAGAAAATATATGTGCTAGTATTTGATTTATATGCAATTTGTGGTCAAAACTAACACTTAGTTTGCATATGTAGGTGTGGTTTACTTAGTGCCTTCTAAATCTCCGTCGTAACCTACCGTTCCGTCGCTGGCACCACCTTGTGGTGAGCCTCTTGTTCATGAATGTTTTACATTACCAAATTGATGCTTGTGTGATTTGGATATATAGTTACTCGTATAATTATCTTACCCGCACGTTGTTTGTTATACATAGTGCCATGGTTTTGATATCCGTCCCCGTCGGCCCTCGTCCTTGTTATGATTCGGATGTGGTATATTCTCTTTTAAAACTAGTTGTTGCATTTCGTGTTTATGACAAATTATGCCCATCAAGTTGACATAGATATTTTTGTCTAGGAGGTTTGTGAACCAGAAATTCCAACCGACCCTATTGTCGAGAGGTTAAATTTAGTTGAAAGAGAAAACGAGTATTTGAAAGAAAAACTGAAAAGAATTGAGGGGGAGAAGATGGAATTGGAGTTGCATGTTGCCGATGTCGTCGATGATCACAAGATCAAGATGGAGAAAATGCGCTTGAAGATTAGAAAGATTAGAAAATATGCCATTGATAATGAGGCTTGGTATCATTATGCTGTTGGATCAATTGTTACCTTAGTTGCGATCTTGATCGCATTTGTTGTTGCATTTAAATTCTTTAGTTAGAGAGTTATTTGTTTGTTGCATTTAAGTCTTGTATGAACTTTATGTATGAACTTGTATTAATTTGGTCTATTCGGTGTTGTGTAATGAAGATGAGCCGACAATGGATGTACGATGACCGATGCTCTCCCGAGTTCATTAATGGCGTGCAAACTTTTTTGCTTGCGGCTGAGGCAAACAAGCGGGCGGATGGTTTTATGCCTTGTCCATGTTTAGTCTGTAAGAATGATCACAATTACTCTACGTCAAGAACCATTCACGTCCACCTGTTTAAGTCCGGTTTCATGCTCCACTATAATGTTTGGACCAAGCACGGAGAAAGAGGGGTTATGATGGAAGACAATGAAGAAGAAGAGGACGACGACAGCTATCCTGGCCATGGGTTCCCTGAATACGATGATACAACAATGGGGGAAGAAGCTGAGCTGGAAATGCGGGAAGAAGCTGAAGAAGAGGCATCAGATGAGCCCGCTGATGATCTAGGTCGGGCCATTGCCGATGCAAAGAGAAACTGCGCAAGTGATTTGGAGAAGAAGAAGTTGCAGCGCATGTTAGAGGATCAAAAGAAAATGTTGTACCCGAATTGCGAAGCTGACAAGAAAAAGTTGGGCACCACACTGGAATTGCTGCAATGGAAGGCAGAGAATGGTGTATCTGACAAGGGATTTGGAAAGTTGCTGGTAATGATAAAGAATATGCTTCCAAAGGACAACGAATTGCCCGAGAGTACGTACGAAGCAAAGAAGGCTGTCTGCCCTCTAGGGTTAGAGGTGCAGAAGATACATGCATGCCCTAATGACTGCATCCTCTACCGCGGTGAGTACGAGGATTTGAACGCTTGCCCGGTATGCGGTGCATTGCGCTATAAGATCAGGCGCGATGACCCTGGTGATGTCGAGTGCGAGCGCCCCAGGAAGAAGATTCCTGCCAAGGTGATGTGGTATGCTCCTATAATACCACGGTTGAAACGTTTGTTCCAAAACAAAGAGCATGCCAAGGCGATGCGATGGCACAGAGAAGACCGTAAGAAAGACGGAAAGTTGAGAGTACCCGCTGACGGGTCGCAGTGGAGAAAAATTGAGAGAAAGTACGGGAAGGAGTTTGCAGATGACGCAAGGAACGTATGGTTTGGTCTAAGCGCAGATGGCATTAATCCTTTTGGGGAGCAGAGCAGCAACCATAGCACCTGGCCTGTGACTCTATGTTTGTATAACCTTTCCTCCTTGGTTGTGCATGAAGCGGAAGTTCATTATGATGCCAGTGCTCATCCAAGGCCCTAAGCAACCCGGCAACGACATTGATGTGTACCTAAGGCCATTAGTTGAAGAACTCTTACAGCTGTGGAATGGAACAGGTGTACGTGCGTGGGATGAGCACATGGGGGAAGAATTTGACCTAAAGGCCTTGCTGTTCGTGACCATCAATGATTGGCCTGCTCTCAGTAACCTTTCAGGACAGACAAACAAGGGATACCGCGCATGCACGCACTGTTTGGATGATACCGACAGTATATATTTGGACAATTGTAGGAAGAATGTGTACCTGGGACATCGTCGATTTCTTCCGAGCAGGCATCCCGTAAGAAAGAAAGGCAAGCATTTCAAAGGTGAGGCGGATCACCGGACGAAGCCTCGCCACCGTACTGGTGCTGATGTACATGATATGGTCAAGGATTTGAAGGTAGTCTTTGGAAAGGGTCCTGGCGGACAACCTGTTCCGAATGACGCTGACGGACGCGCACCCATGTGGAAGAAGAAATCTATATTTTGGGACCTGCCCTATTGGAAAGACCTAGAGGTCCGCTCTGCAATCGACGTGATGCACGTGACGAAGAATCTTTGCGTGACCCTGCTTGGCTTCTTGGGCGTGTATGGGAAGACAAAAGATACACCTGAGGCACGGGAGGACCAGCAACGTATGCATGGAAAAGACGGCATACATCAGGGTCATGCCAGCTACGCTCTTACCAAAGAAGAGAAGGAAATCTTCTTTGAATGCCTGCTCAGTATTAAGGTACCGTCTGGCTTCTCGTCGAATATAAAGGGAATAATAAACATGGCAGAGAAAAAGTTCCAGAACCTAAAGTCTCATGACTGCCACGTGATTATGACGCAACTGCTTCCGGTTGCATTGAGGGGGCTTCTACCGGATAACGTTCGATTAGCCATTGTGAAGCTATGTGCATTCCTCAATGCAATCTCTCAGAAGGTAATCGATCCAGAAATCATACCAAGGTTAGAGAATGATTTGGTGCAATGTCTTGTCAGTTTCGAGTTGGTGTTCCCACCATCCTTCTTCAACATCATGACGCACGTCCTAGTTCACCTATGCGAAGAGATTAACGTTTTGGGTCCTGTATTTCTACACAATATGTTCCCCTTTGAGAGGTTCATGGGAGTCTTAAAGAAATATGTTCATAACCGTGCTAGGCCAGAAGGAAGCATCTCCAAGGGCCATGAAAATGAGGAGGTCATTGAGTTTTGTATTGACTTTATTCCTGACCTTAAGCCGATTGGTGTTCCTGAATCGCGGCATAAGGGCAGACTGGATGGAAAAGGCACGCTAGGAGGGAATCAAAAAATATGTATGGACGGACATTCTCTCACTGAAGCACACTACACAGTTATATAGAATTCCGCCTTGGTGGCTCCGTATATGGACGAACACAAGAATTTTCTACGCTCCAAACACCCGGAGCGGTCTGATGACTGGATTACACGTGAGCAAACCAGGAGTTTCGCCGGCTGGTTGCAGACACGTACCATGCATGACACCTCTATTGAAGATGACCTGTACTCGCTGTCCCAGTTACCATCTTCGAATATAATGACTTTCAAAGGGTACGAGATAAATGGTAATACATTTTACACGATCGTCCAAGGTAAGAAGAGCACCAACCAAAACAGTGGTGTCCGCTTTGATGCAACAACCAAGACGGGAAAGGAAACATATTATGGTTACATAGAGGAGATATGGGAAGTTGACTATGGACGTGGTTTGAAGGTCCCTTTGTTTCGGTGCAAATGGGTTAATATGACACGATATGGGGTAACGGAAGACTCGCAATATGGAATGACAACAATGGATCTCAACAATCTTGCGTATGCAGAAGAACCATTCGTCCTAGCTAATGATGTGGCACAGGTTTTCTATGTGAAGGGTATGTCTACCAAGCCGAGAAAAAGAAAAGATAAGGAAGCGAATGCATCATACGATGAGCCAAAGCGAGAAACATCGTGGGAGTGGATGACAAGACAGACATGTAAGATTATGAAAAGTTTGATGAAATTGCTCCATTCACAGTGAATATTGACCCGAGCATCCGGTTAAATGATGAAGATTTTCCATGGCTACGGCGCAAAGGGACATACGGGAAGAAAAAGTTTCACACCCAAAGATCTGGGATGTGATCGGCTTCACTATCATCACTTTCTTCTGTGTTTCACACCCAGGAGGGAATCTCTGTAATAGTTAGGGTAGTTATGTGTTTTGGCATTTGAAACGCGAAGAAATTTTATGTGCAAACAAATTCTTTCATGCATTTACTGATTTTTTTCAGCTAAATGACCCTGAAATTGAAAAGCATTTCAAATGAATTCAGAAAAGGTTGAAAGTTGGCATGGTATCATAATTTCACCCACATAGCATGTGCAAAAAAGTAGAGAGGGTTACCGCAAAAACCGGATGCACTTCGTGTACAAAATGGACAATCTCTTTCGAAGTATCAGGGTTTCGGACGAAAACTCATCCGTTACAAAGGCATTTCATTTTTAAATAACCTAAGCATTACCAAATTGAATATAATGATAAAACACACTAATATTAAACATAAGAAAAAAAAATCACTGAAAATCTATTTTCAAAGTTAAGTTATTCACAAACTAGTGATTCACACAAATTTCAAATAATTCAAAATATAAACTATTCAAATTTGTAAACTACCGGCACTAATAGAAAGTTTGTAATTTTTTGTACCTAAAGCAAAAATATTCACAAAGAAACTCTAAATACAGCAAAAAACAACTCAAAAAAATAAAGCAAAAAAATAAGAAAAAAAAGCCCGCCTACTGCGCCACAGCGGCCTGCAAACGACTATAAACTCAACCTGTTGTTGGGCCAGGATGCAGGCCCGCAAAGGCCCGGTAGGCCCACAGGGCAGCATAGAACATTTAGGCCCAGTACGTCTGCTTTGAAGAGGAGCTCGAGAGAGCTACCGCACTGGGGCTTATAAACCAGTGTGGACGCCCCTCGGCTAGCGAGGTGGGACTAAACATGACGCACCGCACCTGCGCCAGCGCACCACCTTTAGTGCCGGGTGGTGGCTCAAACCGGTATTAAAGGGAGGGTCTTTAGTACCGGTTGGAGCCACCACCCGGTACTAAAGGTGGGCGCTTCCCGCCGCTTGGCCTGGCCAAATTGACCTTTAGTACCGGTTGGTCGCTCCAACCGGTACTAAAGGCCCATCCTATATAAGAAAGCACTTCAAAAAATTCAGTTTCTCATCTGCTTCTTCTCCTCTGCCCTGTCGCCCGCCGCCCC
This sequence comes from Triticum aestivum, assembly GCF_018294505.1. NCBI lineage: Eukaryota > Viridiplantae > Streptophyta > Magnoliopsida > Poales > Poaceae > Triticum > Triticum aestivum. Next base: position 637,628,564 of record NC_057814.1, read on the forward strand.
CCGCCGCCACCCCTCGTCGACGCCCCCGTCGATGCCCACGTCGCCGCCCCGTCCCTGTCGTCGCCGCCCCGGCCGTCCCCGTCGCCGCCCCGTCCCCGTCGTCGCCGCGCCCCGCCCCGTCGTCCCGTCGTCCCCGCCCGGCCCGTCCCCGTCCTCGTCGTCACCGCCCCGTCCCCATCCCCGTCGTCGCCGCCCGTCGCCGTCCCCGTCGCCGCCCCCCCGGCGCCTCGCCTCGCTGGTGAGCTCCTGCCCCGGCCGCCATGTCCACACACACACACATTGTTTTTTAGTGATAGAAATTTTTCTGTTTTTTAGTTATAGAAATATTTATAGAAATTTTTCTGTTTTTTAGTTATAGAAATATTAGAAATGTTATAGAAATGTTATAAATTTTTCTGTTTTTAAGTTATAGAAATATTTATAGAAATGTTAGCAATTTTTCTGTTTTTTAGTTATAGAAATATTAGAAATGTTAGTTATATATATAGAAATGTTAGAAATTTTAGAATTAGTTTTAGTTAGATGAATTAGATTAATGTCAAATTGTTAGAATTTGCATATAGAATTTTAGTTATCACAATCCAATCATTTAAAAAATGTTACTTTTTGCGGGCATATAGTATTTGTTCTCGACGATGCCCGGCCCGCATCCTCGCCGTCGACCCGTTCGCGACGATGTCCGGCTGACCCATGTCCGGGATTGGGCTCCGCCGGGCTGGCACTGGGAGGTGCTACCTGGAGGGGCGCGCCGCTTGGTGAGGAACCCGGCCTCGGGTCCCGTCGTCGACCCTGATCTCCTTTGGTGGCGTTCGCGTGGGCCACATTCGGTGCAGAGGGAGCCGGCCCCGCCGGAGGTGGTGCGTCGTCGTGTCAGGGAGGAGGACGAGCACGTCCATCGCTACATGGCTGCTATGGACGTCAGGTTCTCCAATACCTGGCAGGTTCTTTGGGCAGATGACCGGAGATATGATCCTGTGATGGTTCCTTGTCTTTGGGTGTCCACCGCCCGCGCCCCAGGAACCGCGAGTGGCCTAGATTCTTCTATAGTATTCGATCTTTATTAGCTACCTAGCCAGTGATGTATTCGAGATTATATATTATTCGAGACGATGTATTCGAGATTATATATTATTCGAGACGATGCATATTATGTACTATATGATTCAGTTTTTCCTTATTGATTGCATCCATGCATTGTAATTTGAATACTAAATTGTTTTATATTTCTTCTGTATTAGTTAAATAAAAGCTATGGCGGACAATACCGGCAGAGAGGGAGAAGAGGCCCTGTTCGAGATCATACGCAGCCCTAGCAGGCCAGATGATCTGAATGAAGCAAATGACGGCTCCCAATATCTGAACAATACCGGGGAGGGTGATGATAAGATATTCGATCTCGACGACCGAGCTGATGAAGTCATGAACTATGATTATGATTATGATGACGTAGACAATGATTATGATGACGAATACAATGTTGATCTTGAAATAACAAAGACTACCGGCGAGGTATATTTATATAAGCAGGCATCTAGTGATCATCACATGTTTTTTTATTTGAAGATATATTAACGAATCGATCTTTCTTCTTTCAGCCCTCCGGATCGAGCAAATCTGCTTCTACAGACAGCAGGACAAAGCGCGGCCGGGCAAAAAGTTGAAGGAGGGTGTAAAGTACAACATCGATTCCATCAAAGCTAGTGGCGAACCCCTCACGCCTAAGAACATTGCGAACAAGTTCGTTCGTCAGTGCGGAGTTCTTGTAAAGGACCAACTCCCGATGTCCATTCAAGAATGGAAAGAGCCAAAAACTAAACGCCCAGATGTTACTTGGGTCGATGACAGAGCAAAACAAAAGCTTTGGGAATCTCTGATGGAACATTTCACCCTACCAGATTATTTCACTGATGCAGATGTGCAGAAAGTCAAGGACGCTGCTCTTAAGAAGATGGCAATTGCATTCAACACCCACAAGAAAACTGTATGGGCCAACTACCTCGCTGCAGAAAGGAAGACTCCAGAATTCAAGGGAACACTGGAGAAGCAAAGAGAACACTGGCCCGCTTTCGTGAGATTCAAGGAATCAGAATTATCTAAGGAACGGTCGAGAAAAAACAAGGCCAATGCCGCAAAAAATACGCAGTTCCATAGGCTGGGTCCAGGTGGCTACGCGGTGGCAATGCCTAAGTGGGATAAGTCTGAGCAAGAGATGGAGGATGCAGGGGTCACTCCGGTTACTAGGAGCTGGCCCCCCAGGTGCAGAACTTGGTTCTATGCGCATGGGGGGACGTTGGACCCGAAGACAGGCCTAGTTTCGAAGAAGGCAAGTCTAAAAGGAGCAGAACAAAAGTTACTTGACGCAATAGAAGATGCTCGAAAGGGGGTGTTCACGCCCAACAGAGAGAACGACGAGCTTACGCGCGCCCTGGGAAATCCTGAACACCCGGGAAGAACACGAGGCAAGGGCGTTATTCCCTGGTATGAGGGCTTTTCGGAATGGAACGACGACTACAGGACCCGTGCAAGAAAGAAGATGGAGGAGGAGAAGAAGAGGAAGCTGGAGGAGGAGCAGAGGAAGCAGGACGCGGAACGCCTTCAAGGCCTAGAAGCAAGGCACGCGGACTTGGCACTCAAATTCCAGCAGCAGATCGACTCACTTAGCCAGGAAAGGGGGTCTCAGCAGCGGCAGCAGCAAGCGGATGATCATCCAGCATTGGATAGCACCGTCCCATCCATGCCGAGAAGCAGCGTTGGTTCCGCCCCGGGCGACGCACTGCTGGATACATACCCTGTGGATGACATCATAGAGAACACTAACTGTGAGCTACACTTCAAAATGAAGAACATATCCATGAAGGTGGCGGACGCCGTTGCTTTTACAATTACCCCCGAAGCAACCTTCCATTGCGCCCCGATTCCAGCGGGCTATGCTCGTGTCTTGGTTGATGAGGTGGTGGACCCATATTCGGGGCTAGATCTTGACATTCCTGGAGGTGACGACGAGCACACACTGGGAGAGGCCATACATCGTATCATCCTATGGAGAAAGGATTGCATCATCTTTCGAAGTCCACCGACACCGCGTCTGCCGACTCCTCCTCGAAGTCCGCCACCGTGTCAGCAGACTCCTGCTCCTCCAAGTCTACGAATGCATGAGCAGACTCCTGCTTCAAGTCCAGCACAACGTCAGGCCACTCCTCCTGTTTCAAGTCTGACACCGTGTCAGGCCACACCTCCTGCTTCTAGTCCGGCACAGCGTCAGGCCACACCTCCTGCTTCAAGTCCGACACCGTGTCAGGCCACACCTCCTGCTTCAAGTCCGGCACAGCGTCAGGCCACTCCTCCTGCTCCAACTAAGCCACGTCAGCCGTCTCCGCCGCCTAAGCAATCGCAGAAGAGACACGCCGCAGCTATGGTGCGTAGCGGTACGAGTCGAGGTAGTACAGAAAGTACAGGCGGAGACAAGCGATATAAATATGGTCCAAGCAGCCTCGCTCCTCTTCCTCAGAGGCCTTATGACATGACCGAGGAGCAAAACGATGCAATAGTGCGGGCCGAAGTGGACGCTCATTTTCGACCGAAACCGGCAACGCCGCCGAGGGAGAAAGTGCCTGAGGAAAAGATTGACCACTTCATTCGTATGGCTAGACCACCAGCTCCCAAGCCTCTTGACTCAGACTATGAGCGCCAAATCAGGAAGGCACATCGAGCACGACTACAGAAAGAAGCGAGCTCGATCTCGAGCCAACAAGCAGCTGTCAAAAAATGCGGGAAAACCGTTCCCCAGCTGGGAGAACAGGCGGCGGAATCGACTCCCCCGCTTGTTGTGCCAACAACACATGAGAGTACGCGCGCCCAATATTATTGTGGGCAAACCGTTTACGTTCCCGAGCTGGGCGATGTTGTAATAACCGAGGAGCATATAATGCAGGCTGAAATGCTCAAGATCACTGTTGGACAACTCCTCGATATCGAGCCCATGTCTCCGCTTAGAGAGGAGGAAATAAAACGGAAATATGTCCGGGGCCAACCTTTGGTCGAGCCCGAGGAGGTCAAGAACCTCCCAACGAGAATGTATGAATTGCATGATTGGTACATGAAAATTACCAAGATTTCCAATCGAGAGTCCCTCATGGTGCAAGTCGAGATTACTTCAATAAGAAAGCTCTGTCCGTTGAGTATTCAGAACTATTTCAGTTATTCAATCAAGATGCACTCGACAAATCTATCGTCAGTTGCTATTGTCTGTAAGTGATTTCTTTCTGTAATTTAAGTCTCAAGCTAGCTCTAGTGCTCATTGATTGATCATTAATTATCTGTAATTATATATCCTCACTATATATTCTTTTCTGTGGTACTATGCATGATGAAGATGTATGAAATGAAAAAAGCTGGACGCTATGGCATTGGGTTCATTGACCCAAATACCGTTAATGAATACACATGGAAATTGGAATGGTGTAGACAAGATGTAGAGAAAAACATGGTAGAGTTCTTGAAGCACCTCAATAGCAATGAAGATATACTACTTCCTTACAACTTCGAGTGAGTCACACTGTCTTGTATTACAAATTCTGTTTTTGCTTACTAGCTAGATGTTAATGAGTGTATAGGGTTTAGGGTTATAGTTGATTAGTGTTATGCACATGCCCGCTTAATTTATACATGCAAACGTATGCGCATGCAGCTTCCACTGGATCTTGTTAGACATTAAAGTTGACGAAGGAAAAGTTGAAGTACTGGACTCACTACTTAAAAAAGAAAGTGACTACATCATCGTGAAGGGGATAGTCAACAGGTAATTTCAATCATTATTAACTATATCTCGGCCTATTTAGTTCGTCATTTCCTGATATGAACTATTTTTAATAACCCCTTTATTAATTTTCTTTGCCGGCGGGCAGGGCTTGGGCAAAGTACATCAAGGTGACTCCAGGAAAATGGCGACAAAAGCTATGTTGGTATCGACCCAAGGTAAGTAATTAAGTAGTACTAGCTAGCTAGCTACCATCTCTTTAATTCTTGTTTCAATACCATTAATTAATTAACATGCTTGATTAATAATTATCTGATTAAATTCTATTCTCATAAAGGCCCTGAAGCAGGCGCCGGGGACTGAAGTGTGTGCATACTACGTTTGCGAGAACATTCGCATGATGGCGTCCGAAAGGAGCAGATCTGATAGACAGGACTGGGTACGTTTGCCAGAACACTATTCACTAATCTTACATGATTGTCGATATCTAGTCACACAACTAATACACATGCATATTGATCTCCTTCTTAACAGTTCAAAGAGGTGCCGGACCAGCTCCTACCAACAGAGCGCATATGATTGCAGAACCGGTTGCAGAACCGGCACTAAAGGCTCTTACGAACCGGCGCTAAAGCCCGATTCTGCACTATATGTGAGGCTATAATTAAACAAGAACTAAATACAAACTATACAAAGCAATATAATTATCTATAAATAGAGGGCTATATCCTTTAAACCAATCATACTTAAAACAATAGTAGTATAAGAACAAGTACAGTAGTATGGTAGTAGCCATATAATTATATACATATACCAGTCCAGAAATATAATCTAGTGCCTAAACAGGAGTCGTAAGTATTAGTACAGTAACCTGAAGCATAGAAGCTAGAAGAAACCTATATTAATTGACTAAACAGAACAATTCTACCAACCATGGCAATACAAAAAAAAAAGTCTAAGAGACCACCACAGTGCCAATTCCTAATCAAATAGGATCATAGATCATCACCAGTGCTTCATGTCCATCCAACTACAGAGACAGTTATGGCAATTTCCGGTCAAGCGCTCACAGGAGGAATTCCGCGTAAAGCTTTTCAGTTGCACACATGGAAACAATTAAGGGTGCGAGGTACTGATGCTTGTCGATTCCGGCAGTTCGACATCATTTGTGAGACCAACAATTTGCGTAGCAGCATCAAGGGGTGCAAGATTTGCTCAGACCATGTCGTGCCAAAGTTGCTGATGGGGTAGAACTGTGCTGTTACCAAGTAATTCCAGATTGTGTGTGGACTTCCCAGGGCTGCAAGTTTACCACATATATGAAGATACTACCGTTAGGTACCTACAATGCTATCCTAGGGATGGATTGGCTTGAATCACACAACCCGATGACCGTGGATTGGAAGGCTAAATCTCTGCGCCTCACCACACCTGCTGGTCCCGCATTCCTCCGTGGTCATGCATCTTGAGTTCAGTGCCTTCAGATCGATCAACGGTGTACAACACAGGGTTTGTACCGTGTTGGGGCTCTATCACATGGTGTCCATGTATGTTTTGCCTCCGATGCAACTGATCACAGTCAACTCCCAAGACCAGCAGAACTTCATGTATTGTTGATAGAATTTGCTCACATTTTTCAAGAACCCACGAAGCTACCCCCCAAGCGTGCTTGTGACCACATTATACCTCTTATCCCTAGAGCATAACCAGCCAATATGCGCCCATACCATCACAAGCCAGAGCACAAAAATGAAATTGAACGGCAGGTTGCTGAAATGCTTCGCGCAGGGATCATTCAACACAGTGTGAGCCCTTTTTCTTCACCTCTCATCTTGGTGAATAAGAAGGATGGGATGTGGCGACTCTGCATCGACTATAGGAATCTCAACGCCGTGACCTGCATCAGCAAATCTCAACGCCGCCGGGCTAAGCCCGGGGACCGACGGCGGTGGCGGGGGTCTCCTCTCTCGCGCGTCTCCGGGGTGGGGTGGACCCCAAGGCGTGTGGTGGCGCGACCGATCTGGGATCTGCGGCGCGGCGGATGGCGGCAGGCGGCGGGAGGCCGGCCCGTCCTCGGACGGCGACGGCTTGGCGCGGCGGAGCCAGGGCTGCGGGCGCTGCGGATGGCCCTTCGGGCGGCGGCGGCGGCAGCCGGCTTGGCTGAAATGTTGCCTTCAGATCGGCGATGGCGGCGTGGAGGGCCTGGTGGTCTCGTCGGCGGCACCTCCGATCAGATCTGTTCTGACCGGTGCAGCCGGCGGTGGTGGTCATCTCTTCCGTCAGAGCTGGTCGGCCTGAGGCTGGGTGCTCGGATCTCGGGGTCCGTCATCTGGCACCGGCTGCGAGTCGGGGAGACGTAGTTGCCGGTGAAAACCGAGCCGACGGCGGGCGATGGCGGCATTTCACGTCGTTACCTTGATGAAGGCATCATCATGTGACTACCGTCGACCCACTCGTATTGTTCCGGGGGAAACCCTAGGATCTGGTGTTCCAGACCGAACGATGGCGGCACTGCGGTGTCGTTTCTCTCTTGGGAGGGTCGTTTTGTGGAGCAGCGCTGGAAGTCAGAGGCATGAGGTGGAGCGGCTTCGTCTTGCACGGAGCTTTGGTGGAGATGTCAAGTCATGTCTGACCGACAGGTGCTACGCTTGGTCATGCCTGGTCGGCAGGTGCTACGCACGACAGATCCTCCAAGGGCTTCAAGCTGTGTCGGCTGGTGATACGTGGCAGCATGGCGCTGAGGTGTATCAGTGGCGACCGCGACGTGTACAGCTGTTTGCGCGCAGGGAGGAGGTGCCGTTGGGCGCCGTGGTGGCGTCGACGATAGCTAGACCGAGCAAGGTTGATGCATCAGTACAGTTCTGAAGATGGAGCGGTGGCAGTTGGCGGCGGCGGCCTTTGAGAGCACGCCGGACCATTGTGTGCCCCAGACCCGGCAAGTGGCTAGGTTGGGGTCTCAGGTCTTAGATGTTAGGCTTGGCTGCGATGTCTGTTTGGTATTAGGCCCAGACTATCTGCGCCCCTTCATCAACTGGATAGGTTAGCGACAGTTTGTTGCTTAGACGGCGGCTTTAGTCTTACTGTTGTATGACTTTGTAAAGTCTTGTGAGAATAATTAATAAAGTGGCCGTATGCATCGCCCAGATGCAGAGGCCGGGGGTCATCCTCCTTTCCTAAAAAATCAGCAAATTCCAAATACCGGTGATTGGAGAGCTTTTGGACGAGTTGCACGGTGCCGTGTGGTTCTCTGGATACCATCAAATACGCATGGCAGAGGGCAAGGGATTCAAGACAGCCTTCCAAAGGCATCACATCCACTTTGAGTTCAAGGTGCTTTCCTTTGGCCTCGCTGGCGCTCCGGGCACCATTAATGGAGCAATGACTGATACCCTCCACCCGTTAATGTGTGTCTGTGTGTTGACCTTCTTCGACGATATTTTGATCTTTAGCAAAATCTTACCCGACCACATCAAGCATCTCCGACAGGTGTTCCAGCTCCTCCGCAGGGATCAGTGGCATGTCAAGCGCTCACAGTGTTCATTTGGCTAGCAACAAATCTCATATTTGGGGAACTCTATCAGTGCTATGGGGGTGACCACCGATCCGTCCAAGATCAATGCAGTGCAACAATGGACTAGGCCAACTGAAGCTCAAGCAGTGAGACAATTCCTTGGCCTGGCAGGGTACTATAGGCGTTTTGTCTGTCACTTTGGCATCATTGCTTGTCCCCTCTTCAACTTGCTCAAGAAAGGAGTAGCATTTGTTTGCACAGATAACACCGAGTAAGCTTTGAATCTTTTGAAGCAACAACTCATGTCAGCTCCAGTATTGGCTCTGCCGGACTTCACCAAAACATTCGTGGTGGAAACGGATGCATGTGATGTTGAAAATATGAGCAAATTACTACGAGATTTAATCCGAATAAACAGTAGATAAATCATGACAGTACTAGCAGAAATTAAACTAATCATGCAAACTAGCATAGTAGATGAACAGATCACATCTAGGGCATATACTAGAAACATGAATTCTACCACGATCTCAAACAAGAAGGATAGAATCACATACGGTGCAGCGGGAGCAGCACCGCCGGAAGGAGGGATGGAGAAGACTTGCGTGGCGAGGCAAGCGAGGAGCAGGAGGAGCGCGTGTGTAGGTCTCCTCTTCTCATACTCATACAAGTGGTAGAAGAACTCACCTTATAAAGAGGTGCAAGTCTCACTCAACTTCCGGGGTGGGACTAAACTTTAGTCTCACTCACACCACTCACATGTGTGCATGAATAGGCCAAGAGAATTTCAGAATTTTAGTTGAGCTTTGGGCCAAAGGCCCACTAGCAAATTCCAACATGTGATACAGGAATTGGAGCTGTGTTGCAACAGGGGGGCATCCTATTGCATTTATGAGCAAATCATTGAGCCCAAGATACCGCGGGTTGTCAAGATATGAAAAGGAATATTTGGCCATTGTGGTAGCCGTAGAACAATGACGCCCATAATTGCAGCATGCAGAATTTGTTATTCAAAAAGACCAGAAAAGCTTGATTCACCTAGAAGAGTAGCATTTGTCCACTCCATCATAGCAGAAGGCATTCACCAAGCTATTGGGTTTGCAATACCGCATCATATATAAAAAGGTTTAGAGAATGGCGCCGCTGATGCTCTCTCAAGATCGCTTCCTTTTGAGAAACTCTCTATAGTTTTTTCAGCTCAGCCAGCATGGTTGGAAGAAGTAATCAACAGTTATAATGCCAACCCCCACGCTCAACAGTGGCTCAAACGGCTGGCCACCAACACTAATCCCAAAGGCAGGTTTTCATTGGTCCACGGAGTGCTCCGCTTCAGAGGAAGAATTTGGTTGGGTGGTAGTACATCTATGCAACAACGGATCATGGCAGCCTTTCATGATAACCCGATGAGGGGACATTCCGGGTTTCCAGTCACTTACCACCGTGTCAAGTAGTTGTTTGCGTGGCCCAAGATGAAGACGCATGTGAAGCAATATGTTAAGTGCTGCCGGGTTTGCCAACAAGCTAAGCCGGAATGCGTGGCGTACCCCAGGGTGCTGGAACCTTTGCTAGTGCCACGCGAGTCTTGGGAATTCATCACTACGGATTTTGTTGATGGGCTATCACAATCAGGCTAATTCAACTGCATCTGGGTGACCGTCGACAAATTCACAAAGTTTGCCCACTTCTTACTACTCGCTCACCCATACACAGCTGCCATGGCTGCACTGCTCTACATGACGCATGTGTACAAGTTGCATGGATTCCCTGGTGCAGTGATTTCAAATCGTGACCCTGTTTTCATGAGTCATTTTTGGCAAGCGTTATTCAAATACGTGGGCACAGACATGCGCATGAGCCCGGCGCACCACCCTCAAACAGATGGCCAGTCAGAACGAGTGAACCAATGTCTCGAGACCTTTCTACACCTCTTTACCTAGTCTTGCCCTAAACGACAGAGTCATTGGCTGCCACTCGCCTAGTTTTGGTATAACTCTGCCCCTCATTCTACCATCGAGATGTCTCCTTTCAAGGCTATGTTCAATCGATAGCCGCGACATTGGGGGATCACAGCTACCAACATGATCACAATACCGTCCCTCCAGACCTGGCTTGAGGAACGTTCAGTGATGCAGCAACAAATCCAGCATCACTTGAACCGTGCCAGACAATGCATGAAGACGCAGGCTGGTAGGAAACGCACCTTCCACACATTTCACGTTGACGATACGGTCTTTCTAAAGCTACAATTGTATGTGCAAACTTCAGTTGCAACCCATGCCTGCCACAAGCTTGCTTTCTGCTACTATGGCCCCCACCATATCATCCGGCGTGTCAATGACGTGTTGTATGAACTCCAGTTGCTGGCCACGCACAAGTGCATCCAGTTTTCCATGTGTCGCAACTGCGCCAACCATCCTTCCTGGTACACACGTTCCACTCATTTACATACCAATACTGACGTCCCAACTGTTCCTATAGAGATCCTGCAAACACACTGGCGCAAATGACGCGGCTCCATAATCAAGCAAGTACGCTTCTGATGGTCCAACTCTGATGCTGCAACGGATACATGGGAAGGCAAGCTGGAGATCCACACTCGCTTTCCGGCAACCGCGGCTTGGGGGCAAGCTACCACTCAAGAAGAGGGGGATGTCACCACCCTTGACAAGGCAACCCCACCTGCACCAAGGCCCGTTCGGCAGCGACGACCCAACACTATGACAAGTGGGCCCGAGTGGGTGAACCAAGTGGCGACGATTACTTAAGACCAAGTGACGACTCGATCAAGGCATCTAGAGGATCACGACATCGGCAGCACGACACCCGGCTCCTACCTACCTCCCTCGCCTGTTCTTCCTTCCCTGATTCCCCAATTCGTGTAATCCCACTATATCAAATCTTGTAGCTACTGAAATACTCCAATCTAAAGGTGTATTGTTTTCCGTGAGTCAACCACTTGAATGTTTGACCAAGATTATAGAATAAATCTTCCATTGCTGTCCAACAAAGCAACAAACTAAGAGTATTCATTGATAGCAGAGACAACCAGGACCAATTGGACTCCTGGCAATTTTACTGGGGTGGAACTAAATATTCCAACAAAAGAGTATACTTGGAATATATTGGAAACCCTACTGATGCTCCAAAACATTTCCACTGGATATGTAAGTCTTGCTCTTTGGCCAAACAGAAATTATTCTCCTGGTTACTACTTCAGGGCAGACTTAATACAAGAGACCTCCTTAGAAGGAAAAACTTCTACATTGAGACAAGCAGATGTGTTCTATGTGATTAAGAGCCCAATGAACATTTGATACATCTATTTTTCAGCTGTGATTTCAGTCAGAATTTTTGGCTAGCCATTGGTTTCCAATGGAATACAGATTATGATCTCATGGAGATGCTCTTGGATGGAAAGAGATAAAACAATGTCAATTGCTTCAAAGAATGTTTAATTGCAGGTTGCTGGAGCTTGTGGAAACACAGAAACAACATCATCTTTGATCACAAAGTAAAGAGCATGGCCTTCTGTATCTCTAGCTTCAAGGAGCACTTTGACATGATTATCAAAAAGGCAAAATGTAGTTTGAAAGAAGGGATGCAGTCTTGGCTAGATTATTTGTAGATTTGCCTTTTCTTTGATCGCATACTTGTATAGTCATTTGTAACTGTCTCACCATATTAATGGAAAAAAAGAGTTACAGTGGGGATTTGCCCCACTGTGTTTGCTCAAAAATTAGACAATAGAATAAACAAACAACATCTGAAATACCAAATAGATAAAATATGAAACTACTTTTCATGATGGATCAAATGATATAAATTTTGTATTGTGGATATTGATATATTTTTTCCTAAAAAATTGGTCAAACATGACCTCGTTTGACTTTTGGAAAACAAATACACCTTATATTCTTAGAGAGATTATAGATCGAGTCCCTCACACACACTGTGTCGTCGACGCTGCGGCCATATTTGTCGTGCCTGCTGCCTAGCACTCTGTGGGAGCACACCTTTTTTGCATTTAGCTTTCCTTGTGATGGCAGAGATGATATCCCGACACTAAGCGTGTGACAGCAGCGAAAACCCCGACGCTGGGCGAGATATGGATGGAACATGTTCCTGTCAAGGATGTCGATGTGTGTTTATTTCGGAAGATTCACATAAGCCAATGCAAGCAAAGGTTAGCGTGGAAATGATATATGCACTGCCGTTTGTTCACTGCATCATTCCTTGCGTTGGTCGAGATGTTTTCCTGTTGCCACATCTTGACCTTAGAGTTGCAAAGATTGGTTGTTGAATTATTCAGTTCAGTACAGTACAATAGCTCAAACTTTAGAAGTAATGAGGGCCATTTGACGGTTTACAGCCACGAACCAATTGATAAAAGAATTGGTAAAGAAAATTAGTTGTCTTGATCTTAGCTGAACTCCAGTAGTTGTAAAACTTTAGAGATAATACTAATGCTCAAACTGTTGGTAAAGAAAGATGCAGTCAAAGTGGTTTTGATTTTTTTATCTGTATGTAGACAGTAATTTGTAATTGATTCAACTATAAAACATGGCCGCAGTTTTAAATTACTTTGTATAGTAGAAAATGTTTTGTTTGCAAGGCAAATTTGACGCGCTGCTATGGCTCTCCCAGTGAATAATGCATGAGCCTGGCTATTTGAGTTATAAAGATTGGGATGCCTATTGATGGCAAAATGGAAAACTATTGTTGGTTATTTGCTGCACACTAGTAGCTAGTTAGCTAGCTAGAAATGAATCGGCTTTGGCTCATGTATTGATCCATCCTTTCCAGTCGCAGGAATTGCTTTTCACTTGTGTGGTGCCCTCGCGGGCGGATGCGTTTCTTTCCGACGTGTTATACTGCCGAAATTTTCCGTTCAAATTGTAAGGAAAGAAAAGCATTAGGGTGTTCACTGCAAGTTTTTAGATCAAGATTAGGTTGTTTGTAAGGAATCAAGCATTCATTTTTTTTGCCAGATAAGAACCCCGTTTTTTGCTACGTATATTTGCTACAGTGTATTGAATGAATCGCGCACTTCTCCTACGTTTCTTTCAATAAGCTATCTATCTATCTATCTATCTATACCTCTATATCTATCTATCTATCTATCTATCTATCTATCTATCTATACCTCTATATCTATCTATCTATCTATCTATCTATCTATCTATCTATCTATCTATACCTCTATACCTATACCTATACTAATTAGGCACTCCCTAAAAATTACCACGTTAATTAGAAATTAGGAGCCGTTCATCTGGTGGGACCGAATTATTACGGTTCAGATCTACACATATAATTATTGACAGAAAAAAAAATTGAAGTCCAAGATTTTACTCAATTGGGCCAATAATATTAATCGGCCCGGCAGCAATTCTCATTATCTAATATAAATACCCTTAAAAAACTAACAAAAAAAATCCCTATCTCTATTTTTTAGAGATCTCTTCATCTAATTAAGTATACACGTAATACATCAAATAGTTTTCCTCATCTGTACCAGATTAGTATTTTCACATGGAATTTGTTTTCTTGCAGGTTCAAATGTGGGTTTTCCGTTGGATTTTGACTCAAAGTTTTTATCTATCGTGTCTTCTCAACTTTTTGTGCTCTCCATGGATTGGATCTTGAATCTTCTCATGTACAGTTTTTGGGTGTCTCATGTAGATCTGGTAAAAGCACACCAACTATGCCCATAATCCACGATCTCCTTCTGTCGATTATCTCTCTCCCCCCAATGGAAAACAAAAGGGTCGTCCCTCTCTAACAGAAGGCATATGGACTCCGTGTACTCAAGGAGCTTTTTGCATCAAAATAGTTTTCCTCGCCTGTACCAGTTTCCTATTTTCTCAAACTACTTATTCTGATTTGTTTTGTTGCAGGTCTACAGTTGGATCAACCGTGACTTTTTAATTGGAGTCGGATTCAACTTTTTCTCTACCGTGTCCTCTCATAGTTTTGTGCTGTCCACGGATTGGATCCTTTGTCTTCTCACCTACAATTCTGGGATGACTCATGGAGATCAGGTAGGAGCACACCAACTTTACCCATCTGCTCGATGACTCATGGAGATCAGGTAGGAGCACACCAACTATCCCCATCTTCTCAAGATTCTCCCACTTTGTGCCAAGCTTGCCTCTGATCTGTTGCTGTCATTGTTCTGTTTGTTAGATCATACATGTTGCTTACATAGTGCAGATTCAACGACTGATCATAGGGTCTACTCTCTTTTTCTAATTAAAGCCTTGGATCGCCAACAGCTTCCCTTTAGACTAAACAAGTACAAATCTTAAGAATTTTTATGATCTTTTACGTGTTAATCTTTTTCTATTCATTTAATTTGTTATATTCGAGTTATACTTTCTTTCTTTTTCGTAGTATAAGGTTTGAAACAATGTGGTTAACCTCAATGGAGAAGGATTCCCATGCAAAGTGAAGGCCAGAGTAGTTACACCAATGGGTAGTTACGCCAACGAGAAAGATTCCTAGAAAGGGAAGGCCGGAGTAATTCGTCTATGGAACGCCATTAACGTCGACAGCAATGAACTTATTTGACTTGACATGATACTAGATGAAGAGGTCAGCCTATTGGTAAAATTACATGATTTGCCAACAGAAACATGGTACTATGAGTTATAGTAGTTATTATAAATATAGAGGCATCTTCTCGCTGCATTACATGGCACTATATTGGCTTAGCTGCATGTGTATCTCTATGATGTTATTAATCCGTGCAAGTATCAGACAATAAAAAATTTGCATGGCCGCCATTGCAGCTGGCCACTATCGTGATGGCGGATTCATCACGCTACTGCTTCTTGGTTGGAACACCGTCCCTGCACGGCCGGTCGACATGCAACGCCAATGCTTCCAGTCAAAGGTGCATTCAGCTCGCCAAGTTCTGGATCTAGGCGTACATGTGTTGGCTTGCTAGAGCATCACGTACATATATGGTTTCCATGTCAGAGTATGTTGTTTCCAGTTATTTCTCTGGAAGGCGATCAGTTGATTGGTAAGGCCATAAATGGCTGTCTATGGTTGTCTCCAGGTAACATTTTTTTTCCCCGAGCTAGCATCTTAGTTGGACACAGGTTATTGTCTGCAACTACTCATGTTTCAGGCAATAGACTTTGCCTGCTGACAGAAGATGTTCTAATGTTATCGACATTGTTCACATGGATGGAATTCTAAAGTTTATAGCTAAGGACCTTATCCATGCAAGGATTCTAATTAACTTTTTTTGACAGTTGAAGACCGAGTTGGAGCAGAACTATGGCAACCATGTCGTTCTAAATAGGGCCTATGAGCTATGCATGTCACCACGTCAGCAGGTCGCCAATACGTTGCCTAATGCATGGCAGGCTCATGTTAGACTTGGCAATGTTCTCTTGATCTTTTTTCTATTGGATTTTTGTACTGCGGAATTTGAATTGCTTCTAAGTAAGGATTAGCCTTCACCTCAGTCCATGCATTGTAACTTTGTAAATATTTTAAGGTTGAACTTATGATGAATGCATGCCCCAGTTGAGAGTGGTGACAACTATTGTAAACATGTTTGGTTCAAGATTTTTTTGTTTGGTTTTGCGGGTGAATGTTTGGTTCAGGATTTAACAACATAATCAGAATATTTGTCCATTAACCCAAACATATGCATAAGTAAGAAAAAAAACATTGTAGTCAATGCCAATACACCTGCCTTACCCCCAATTGGATGCAATAGGATTCAGGTCTACCAAGTTTAAGGGTAAATCTAACATGACATAAAAAGTTTGAACATGTACTGGATGATAATTCATCTCGAACAAAAAAACATAGTTGCATATTTTTTTTCACTCTTCTCCATTCAATTTTGTTCTGGATGTGATTAGGTTTTAGTGACTTGGAGTATGTCTATCCAAATATGAATTCCTGGATGTAGTGGAGCCCAAGTTTTTTTATTGAGATTCGCCCAAGTTAATACAGTGCGAAAATCCGAGTTAGATTCCTTTTTAAGTTCATGTACATATGTGCCAGTCTATCTTGGTATTAGAAGTTTAATTTTTTATAGTAATATGCATTTTAATCGGTAGTAACTACATATATATGGTGGCAGATAATATGTACGAGGCATGTGCATGGTCAGATTTTTTTTAATAATAGTGTATTAGTATTTCAGTAAATATCATATTGATTAAAAATTCAGTTTGGACATGGTACATACCAAATTATTTCTATTTGGTTTCAGTATATTCCACATTTACCAAAATTGACCTGAATTCAAGAAAGAGGCAACCATATTTTACTTTTGTCCATATGTTATTTAATTTTTTTGAGAATTTTAATTTTAGGAAGTGGCTAATATAATCGAAGTGAGCATGTTCAGAGCAATACAGAACCAAAGGGGTGCACAAAAGTGCAACCATCAAAGCATGTACAGAAGCTCGATGACAAGACTATTTCCTCTATGGATTTTATAATTTACACTATATGCGTTCAAGATTAAGCTTTTGTATTCTCTCTTAACAAAAGAAGGAACAAGAAAGGTAGATAATAAAAAAAATGGCATCTGATGTCTGCATTGATATCTATTATCTTTTGAAAAATATAAAAAGTCAAATTGTTTTTCTTATGATTGATTCTGTGAGGCTCTCTCATTGTCTATCTAATAGTAAATTGCTAAATTTGTCTAGAGACGTGCAGAATAGGTGAGAGGTGAACAGACAATAAGAAAAAAAATCAATATTGTGAAGGCATTACATACCATCATCAGAAGTCAAAAGTAGTTTGATTTCTTATCTAAATGGAGAAAAGATTAGTATATGCTTCATGTCATATTCCATTATTTAATATACATTTTTCCTTTTTAGTACAAAAAGATATGGATATTAAACCCAATGGTAAGATAAGATGTAACTTTTCCACCAAAAAATGCTGGACATTTTAATTTCTTGCTCCTGGTAAATAAAATTAGCCAAAAAAATTCATCCATATTTTATAATGTAGGCCAAGTTAAAGTACTAGCTTACTCGCACGGGTTAGCGACTAGTAATAGTAATATTTGTTACAGTGTAGCACATGAGACATCCATATTCCTTCCTGACAATAAAGGGCTTCCCCGCCGGCGGCGTGGCGTGGCAGAGGTGTGGGGTCGCCGGCGAGGCAGCTTGCGGGCGCGAGGGGAGCGGGGGCAAGAGGGAGCTGCGGGCGGCGGCGCGGTCCGGTTCGGGCCCGGGCGGGGTTAGAGGTTTTTTTTTTTGTAAAATTGAAACGTTTTCTTAGAATTCACTAAAAAAAGGACTGCAGGTTTAATACAAAAATCAGTAAGGGATTTTCCGCAATAACGCCGCGGCGGTGAACCCGACAGAAGTAATGCGTGCTTTATTAGTAGGTAAAGATAAAGCAACCAACCGATACATGCATCCAGCTTGGTGGGGCCGCAGCATAATCAAGCCTAAAAGAAAAACAAGAGAAAGAACGAGAAACAAATGCCAACACCGGTAGATCAATAAAATGAAGATGACCAGTAACCGCTGCACCATCTGGAGAAGTGCCACCGCGGACCTAGCACTTCAAAGCGTCGCGTACCGAGCAGCACCTTCAAAAAGGAATGCGACGGCGATGTTGCTGTTGCCCAGACAAGTTCTAGGGTTCCCCCCGTACGCAAAGGACAGTGGGGAAGGGGTATACTCGACGCCATCCAGGAAGGTCCGGTGGCGCCCGCAGGCATCACCGCGTCGATGCCGGACAAGCCACCAAGGATTTCTCCCGACCCAAAACAACAAACACCACCCCAGACGATCCGTAGTGCACCACCCAACCCGCCCGCCCACCAGCCTGTGCCGCCACGGTCAACGAACCAACTTTGCCGTCTCACTGAGGCCACCGACACGAGACACCTAGAGGAGGGAAGAGGAGCCAATGGGCTCGGGGGCATCCACAACTCAGCCGACCGAAGGGGACAACTTCCACTGCCGTCGCGGAGCCGACCAGACGTGACGACAAGGGCCTACCAGGCCCCTACTGGACCGGCCGGACCCAAATGGGTCCGGACAGGCCCTGCCGCCACGCTGCAGCATGCCGGCCGACGAAGCCGCCACCACCCATAGACCACCAATGCCTCGCCACCACCAACCGGGAGCCGCTCCGCCGCGCGCCGGACTGCCGGCCCGCCTCAACCCAGATGGGCCCAATAGGGCCAAAATCTGGGTCGAGCGGACGCTCCTAGCCAGCAGCAGCACCACGCTGCCCCGCTGCATCGAGGGCACCCGAGGCCCGCGGGATCCCCACCCGAGCCACACCGCCGCCATCAGGGGGCCCCACGCCCCCCTACGTGCGCATGGGGAAGGACATGTCCGCCGCCTCCAGCGCCGCGCGGGGCATGGCCCGGCTGACCATGCCGGCGGCGGCGGCGGTTAGGAGAGAGCGACGGGTAGGGGTGGCTGGAGGGGGACCGAGGGTTCGACCGTCGCCCACGAGGGGTGGCTGGATGTCCTCCATTTTCCTTCCTTGATGCAGGAGAAGATGATAACTGTGAATTGCTTGACTCGCGCAAAGAGTATATATACACGCGACCATTTCTACGTACGTAACTGTTTTGGATGGAGCGAGGCACCGACATGCCCGATCAACTCGGCTTGCAATACAAAGCCTTAATTTAGGTCAAAACACCGAAACGAATTCCATGACATCGCAAGTTTGACTCACGCGCGCTCGATCGGCGCCACATACGTACGTACGTATACACGTACAGCTAGCCTTCACCTCGATGTGCCACATACTTTGTCCTGGAGCCATCACCTTCACAATTGTCCACTCGTCTGTCCGTGCTGGTTTCAGAGCCATCACCTTCACCTAGCTAGACAAGGATTCCAAGTGGTGGTCGGTTAGCTTGCTTGCCTCAGCTATTATATATACATGACATGACATATCGTGAAAAGCAACAGCAGCTGCCAAGCAGGAGCGAGGAGCCGAGGACATCTCATTGCCGTACGCGTGAGATTGGGCCAACAGCAGCCGCCAAGCTCAACAGAGAAAAACCTAGCTAGCGGCCACCATGGCACCAGGACCGCTGCCGGAGTATCATTTGAGAAAAAAAGGACCGCCGCCGGCCCTCCCGGACGAGCTCGTAGGAGAGATCCTGCTCCGCATCCCGCCCGATGACCCCGCCAGCCTCCTCCGTGCGTCCCTCGTCTGCAAGTCCTGGACCGAGGCCGTCTCCCAACGCTGGTTCCGGCGCAGCTTTCACAATCTCCATCCATCACCCACCGCGCTCGGGGTTCTCCATGACTGGCACGATGAGGCCATCCCTACCTTCATCCCGGCCACCGCGTCGCCGTTCTCCCTCGCCGCCCCCGACCGCTTGCTCTGGCAGGCCGTCGACTGCCGACACGGCCGCGCCCTCTTCCTCTCAGAGGACCGTACTGAGGAATTCCTGGTGTGGGAGCCAATCACGGGTGCCCAGCAGCGCGTACGTATCCCTGTGGCGTTCCAGTTCGGCAACACCACCGCAGCCGTGTTCTGCGCAGCTGACGGGTGCAACCACCACGACTGCCACGGCGGTCCGTTCTGCGTGGTCTTTGTCTTCTCCGTCTTTGATGAAGACGCTGAGACGTCGGCATGCGTCTACTCATCCGAGACTGGCGCCTGGGGCGAGCCGACCTTAATGCACAACGACTTCATCGTGGACTTCACATATTATTCCAGTGTGCTTGTTGGGAGGTCTTTCTTGTACTTCATGACATGTGGTGGGTTTATCCTGGAGTATGACCTGGCAAGGCATGGACTGACTTGGTTCGACACACCAGACTCTTGCCATTCTAAGGATGAACCCACTTGCAACCTCATGCTGGCGGAGGACGGTGGACTAGGACTCGCCGAAGAATTGAATCCGCATCTGCAATTGTGGTCAAGGGGGGTAGTGGATGGTCGATGGGTGCCGGGCCGAATCATCTACTTGGAAAGTTTGCCGTCCCTATATGGTGCTCCCGTGGGTGCACAATGTCCAGTGCATGTGTTGGGCTTCGCTGAGGAAGCAAACACCATTTTCGTGACCACGGCTGCTGGCCTCTTCGCAGTCCAAGTACAATCAGGGAAGGCGACCAGGGTGTGCGACGATCATGGCTACGGCAAGCTGATCCCAATCGCTGGCTTGTACACTCCTATGCCTAGAGGTGAGCACTTGGGAAAAGTGGCGGCTTCCAGTTGTTAGCTCTCCTTCAATGGCAACTTTACTTCCCTGAGGGAGGTTAGCTTTGGGAGTTGCTGTTGAGTTGTAAGGTGTCTGTCTTGTACTCTTGTACATGCATGTACGTGTGTTTCAGTTGTAACTGTAGGACGTAGCTAGTCTTGAGGGCTGCTAGCTAGCTAGTCCTAAGGCACCTCCTTGTACATCTATGTCCCAGCTGCATCTAGGAAGGATCTTTATTCGATAAGTTTGCTTGACAAGTCGATCGCTTGTTTTTTTGTTTTTGTTTTCCTCTCGCCCGAATCGATGCGTTCGCCAACTACGTGCATGCGCCAACTAGTACGGAGCATGCATGCCTGCGTGCCTAACATACTCTCTCTCGCCGGTTCTTGACAAAGAAAAAAGGAACGATACACGTGCACGTTGTTTACGACGACACAATCTCTCGTCTGTTTTTTTTTCTCGACACAATTCATGGTCACCATGGCTATGTTTGATCTGCCTGCCCTCTTGTGGTAAGAGCACACCCTTTCTCTCGATCTGACCTTCTTCCTTTCTTTCTTGAAAGAATGAAATCTTGGGATATATGGTACTTACAACTCAAGCTGGTGATGAGTTTCTTGTGATGTCGATGGTTGTAGATACTTAATCCGGCGAGCGTCTACTCATCTGAGGCTGCTGCCTGGGGCGAGCGGACCTTAATGCACCACAATTTCATCGTGGACTTCACATATTATTCCAGCGTGCTTGTTGGGAGGTCTTTCTTGTACTTCATGACATGTGGTGCGTTGATCCTGGAGTATGACTTGCAAGGCATGGTCTGACTTGGTTCGACACACCAGAATCTTGCCACTCTAAGGATGATCCCACTTGCAACCTCATGCTGGCGGAGGACGGTGGACTAGGACTCGTCGAAGACTTGGATCCGCATCTGCAATTGTGGTCATGGGAGGTGACGGATGCCTGATGGGTACCAGGCCGAATCATCTGCTTGGAAAATTTGTCCATACTAAATGGTGCTCCAGTGGGTGCACCATGTCCGGTGCATGTGTTGGGCTTCGCGGAGGGAGCAAACACCTTTTTCGCGACCACAGCCGCCGGTCTCTTCGCAATCCAAGTAAAATCAGGAAAGGCGACCAAGGTGTGCGATGATCATGGCTACGACAAGCTGATTCCAATCGTCGGCTTATACACTCCTATGCCCCGATGCGAGCACTTGAGGAAATTGCCGGCTTCCAGTTGTTAGCTCTCCTTCGATGGCAACTTTACTTCTGTGAGGGAGGTTGGCTTTGTGAGTTGCTTGAGTTGTAAGGTGACTGTGTTGTACATGTACGTGTGTTTCCATTGTAACTGCAGGACCTAGTCTACGGCACCTCCTTGATCTATGTCCCTGCATGTAGGATCGATCGCCCCTGTATTCATTGAATGATCCCCCTTGAGCGCCATGTCCTTCTAAAGTTTAGAAACCACGTCATATTTTGTCACTTTTGCAGACCAAACCATATTGTACGAATATATACGCTTACATGCAGAATAACAAACCTATTTCCCAATTTCGGGATGGACAACGGCGAGTATAGTTTGAAAGATGGCTTGAAGCGTATGCCTAGCAGGGACGCGTTACGTGTTATATATAGCCATAGGCTAGGGTTTACAGGATTCGGTAGTTGGTTAGGCTTGATCCTCAAGTTAGCTATCCTACAAGATAAGGATCGAAGCTTGAACCTAACTACCAGATTACAATGTTGAACACGCACGCAACTCCAAGAGTATATACGGTTTTATATACACAACCGTATATACATACAATATATTCTAACACACCCCCTCAATCATAACTTCACCAAGTTGAGATTGTTCTTGAACTCTTCTAACTTGCGCCATGATAAGGCTTTAGTGAAACCATCTGCAACTTGATCATTAGTGGGAATGAATCGAATATCAAGAAGCTTCTTAGCTACCCTTTCTCGCACAAAGTGATAATCTACCTCGATGTGTTTTGTTCTAGCATTAAACACTGGATTTGCTGATAGATATGTGGCACCAATGTTATCACACCACAACCGTGCAACAGGAGAGTGATTGACACGAAGCTCATTCAACAAGGTTTGAACCCATATCAACTCTGCCATGGCATTAGCCAAAGCTTTGTACTCAGCTTTTGTACTTGATCTTGACACAGTAGCTTGTTTTCGTGCACTCCATGATATAAGATTTGGTCCAAAGAAAACAGCAAAGCCCCCTTTTGATCTTCTATCATCAGGGCAACCGGCCCAATCAGCATCAGAGAATGCACTCACCAAAGTTGACATTGACCTTGTGACTTTCAACCCTGTACTCATAGTACCTCTTAAATATCTCAAGATTCTTTTCACTACTGTCCAATGTGCAAAGGTGGGAGCATGCAAGAACTGACATACTTTATTGATAGGAAAAGATATATCAGGTGTTGTAAGTGTTAGATATTGCAAAGCACCTACAACACTTCTATAATTTGTAGAATCTTCAGCACTTAAAGGGGCTAAAGGTATCTTCATAATCTATACCATATCTTCGTTTAAACCCCTTTGCAACTAGTCTAGCCTTGTATCTGTCTATTTCTCCATTTGCCTTTCTTTTAATTCTATAGACCCATTTGCAGTCAATTAAGTTTCTCCCCTTTGCTGGAGGAACTAGATGCCATGTTCTATTTTTTATGAGAGCATTATATTCCTCATTCATTGCATTTTTCCAATTTTTATTTTCCAATGCCTCTACCAAAGTATTTGGTTCTCCTGTGACAGCAAGACCAGCAAAACGATGCCCTTTGTCATACCTGACCATACCGTCCGTACGTACTTTTGGTTTTAAAATACCATGCTGAGATCTTGTTCTTGGTGGCGACGTAGAAATCATCGCAGAAGGCGACTGCACAGAGGATCCGGAGCCCTGCACAACGGATCCAGAAGCTGACCCAGCCGCACCAGATCCAACACGGATCCTGTCGCCATCGCCAGCATCCGCACCTGGACCGGCAGCCGCAGATCCGAGGCGGATGCTGTCGCCTGCCTGCGACGCGCCTGATTGGCCCGCGTCACCGTGCGGAGGGGACCGCAACACTTGGCGGGTGGAGAGCGGCGCCTCGCTGCTTGTGGGTCCACCTGACCCTGAGTGCGCGACAGCGCCTGTGCCCACGGGCCTGTGAGGGGACACGCATCGTGGCGACGCTGGATCGCCGGCTCCCGAGGCTGATGCGGTGCGAATCCTCCCGCCGTCCGGCGCGGCAGGCGAAGGAGGATCTTCCCCGGGATCGCCGCTGGCTGGATCCGGCGCAGCACCTGAATCTGCATCGTGTTCCACACCTGTCTGCTACATAAAATAATAGCCAAAAAACAGAATTTCCAGCAACATTTACAGCAGGATTTTTATGAAGATTAACCGAAAGATTAGCTGTCTGTTCGCCCCCATGATCAAGAGGTTCAGATGGAGCAGTTTCTGCAAGAAGAAGAACTTCGGAACGAAGAGGAACGCCGGCATTTGGATTTAGTGAGGCAAATGGAAAATTTGTTTCGTCAAAGATAACATCTCGAGAGATATAGACACGTCCTTCTTTGACATCAAGGCACTTGAACCCTTTATGGAGATTGCTATAGCCAAGAAAAACACATTGTTTTGAACGGAACTCTAGCTTCTTAGCATGAAAGGGTCGGAGATTTGGCCAGCACGCACAGCCAAAGGTGCGTAGGGCATGGTAGTTGGGTTTTTCATGAAACAATTTTTCCAAGGGAGTGTCAAGATTAATCACTTTGCTAGGAGTACGATTGATAAGATAGGTGGCAGCTAGAAAGGCCTCGTCCCAAAATTTTAAGGGCATGGAAGCATGAGCTAAAAGTGAGAGACCCACATCCACAATATGCCTATGTTTTCTCTCGGCCGACCCATTCTGTTGATGGGCATGTGGGCATGATACGTGATGTGTGATCCCTACTTGACGAAAGAAGGAGTTGAGGCGCTCATACTCACCGCCCCAATCCGTTTGCATGGTGATAATCTTGTGATCAAAAAGTCATTCAACTAGTGCTTGAAACTCATGAAACACTTTGAAAACTTCTGATCTATGTTTGAGGATATATATATCCATGTGAATTTGCTGAAATCATCGATGAAACTCACATAATAATTTTTCTTATTAATTGAATCTCGGGCAGGCCCCCATACATCAGAGAAAACTAGCTCTAAAGGAGCTTTTGAAATACTACTAGAATCTGGGTAGGGAAGTTGATGGCTCTTGCCTTGTTGGCAAGCATCACACACTCCTTCTTTATTCAACACTTTGCTAGAAAAGGAAATTTGATTGTGGCTAAGAACATGTTGAACTATTGCCGAAGATGGATGTCCTAAACGATCGTGCCACCGTGACGGAGATATCTTGGTGGCACCAAGTGCATGTCTGCCCGAGCTTATGGGAGCTGATGATAGGGGATAGAGCCCGTTTCTACACCTGCCGTGGAGGAGGGTTTTCCTCGTTGCCTTGTCCTTGACAAAGAAAAAATGAGGATGAGTTTCAAGAAACACATGATTGTCATTGGCTAGACGATGAGCAGAGATCAAGTTTTTAGTGGCTTTGGGCAAATGCAGAATATTTTTGAGATGAAGATTACGAGTAGGGGTACGAACATATGCATGACCTATATGGGAAATCTTCATACCTGCGCCGTTTGGCACGTTTACTTGATCGTGCCCATTGTACTTGTCACGGACGGTGAGCTTGTCGAGCTCGCTGGTAATGTGGTCTGTTGCACCTGAGTCCACATACCAGTTTGTGTCCACCCCGTAGGAGGAGTTGGTGTTGACGGCTGCTGCAGTTTTCTCCTTGTTGAAGGAGACATCAAAGCGACGGTAGCACTCCATGGCCGTGTGATTTGGTTTGGTGCAGATTTGGCAGAAGACCTCAGGCAGATCGTTGCAGCCTCCTCCATTGCCGCGGCCGCTGCCGTGACCACGACCGCCGCCGCCATTGCCATGGCCGCCTCCATTGCGGCCACTGTTGCCACCGCGGCCACCACCACGGTTGGATCCACCGCGTCCACCGCGAGACACAGCGTTGGCAGAGGAGTGGGAGGACTGCCCTCCGCCTTCAAATATGGCCAGTCTGCTTTCAAAGCTGATCAGCTGCGAGTAAAGCTCGCTCACCTTGATTTGATGAGTACGAGCAGATCGTGGAGACGAAGGACACGTAGTCGTAGTCGAGTCCCGCCAGGATGTAGGACACCATGTCGTCGTCGGTGAGCGGCTTGCCCACCGATGCCATCTCATCACCGAGCGCCTTCATGCGCCCGATGTACTCGGACATCGTCGAGTTGCCCTTCTTGGTGGTGGAGAGGGCGATTCTGGTATTGACGACGTGCGCCTGAGTTTGGGAGATGAAGATCTCCCTGATGGCGGCCCATGCTTCGGCCGCCATGTCACAGTGTGCAACCTGAACCATAAAAGGAGCTGAGATGGAGTTGAAGATGAAACTCAGCACCTGAGAATCTCGAGCCTTGTCGATGTCGCATGCAGGGTTGGGCACGTCCGTGGTCTTGCCGTCCTTGTCGCGAAGCTTCTGCTCCGGCTGCTCCCGATCTGGATCGAGGTAGGAGACGAGCTGCGCCCCGCGGATGGCTGCCATGGCTTGCGCGCGCCATACCAGAAAGTTGGAGCGATGGAGTCGGTCGGCTATGGGGATGAGGGCAGGCGCGGCGACAGCGGAGCTTGAGGAGGCCATGGCTACGAGAGATGTGCTTTAGAGGGGATAGGCTCTGAATACCATGAAAGATGGCTTGAAGCGTATGCCTAGCAGGGACGCGTTACGTGTTATATATAGCCATAGGCTAGGGTTTACATGATTCGGTAGTTGGTTAGGCTTGATCCTCAAGTTAGCTATCCTACAAGATAAGGATCGAAGCTTGAACCTAACTACCAGATTACAATGTTGAACACGCACGCAACTCCAAGAGTATATACGGTTTTATATACACAACCGTATATACATACAGTATATTCTAACATAGTTGTTATGTCTTCAAACGCACATGTTCTAGAATGATAATGTACATGCAAACATTCGGTCTCCATCTAGGTTGGTGCAGTGTTCTTCTCCCTTCCTTCCTTCTTTTAGAAAAGGAGGAAGACCCCGGCCTCTGCATTTAGACGATGCATATAACCATTTTATTAATTATTAACACAAGACCTTACAAAGTCATACAACTGTAAGACTAAAGCCACCGTCTAAGCAACATCTGTCGCTACTCCTATCCAGTTGATGAAGGGACGCTGATAGTCTGGACCTAATACCAAACAGACCTCGCAGCCAAACCTAACATCTAAGACCTGAGGTCCCAACCAAGACGCCTGCTGGGTATGGGCACCCACCAGTCCGCCGTGCTCCTCAATCAGGACGCCTGCCGGGTATGAGGCCGCCGCAGCCACCTGCCACCAATCCATCTTCAAAGTTGTACTGCTGCATCTACCTTGCCCGGTCTAACTGCCGCCGACGCCACCACGACACCAGACAGCTCACCCTCCTGCGCGAGTCCATCTCCACGCATCGGGCGCCGAATCCCCACTGCGCCACGCCACCGAGATCCGCCGTCATCAATGGACAAGATAAATCACCGCTCCTCCTCTTGTCCCCTCCAACCAGCACTTGCTCCAAAACGATGCCCTCAGGAGGAAGAACGATACCGAAGGCGCCGTCATCGTCCGATCCGGTAGACCCAGATCTAGGGTTTCCCCCGGAACTTTCCGATCAGGTTGACGTGACCTGCAACGACGATGCCTCAAGAAGGGAACGACGTCCGAGACGCCGCCATCGTCCGCCAAGACCGCAGTCAGGCGCGATTTTCACCGGAAGCCACGTGGTCCCGATCTCGCGGCTGGCTAGAACCGAGCGGAACCTCGCCATGAAGACGTATGGTGCCGTCGGAAAGCCGGTTGAGGACCTCCGGCCGCCCCACCCCGGCCCCATCACGCGCCGTCGGCCGGCCATAGCCGAACCACGACGGATCTGGGCGGGACGCCAGATCCACGACCACCGCCGTTGCCCATCGCATAGCGGAGAATCCCACCGGAGGACCTCGCCAGCCCTGGGTTCGCCGGCTGCCGCCGCACAGCCAGGACGCCGCCGTGGCTGCCGCGCGAAGACCCCGCACGAGGCGCCCCAGTCGCCTGATGGGGGATCCGTCGCTTCCCTCCTGCCCTAGCCCTTTAGGCGTCGGGCGCCGCCATCCCCGTGGCCAGTGCCGGCGGCAGGGAACTGCCTCGTGGGAAGGCTAGCGGCACGAGGAATTAGGTCCCCCTGGCGTCGCCCTGGGTGGCGGCGCGAGGGGGTCGCGAGAGCAGTTTGGATGTCCCACCATTTTACCTCTCTTCCTTCCTTCCTAGCCCTTCATGTCATACACATACAACATTGATCGCTGAGGAATGTACCGATTCGCCGCATTTTTTGGCCAGCTAACTGATGGATGAAGAACTCGAAGGCAGATGTGGCGGCACCACCCTGTTTCTTTATTTCTTTCTATCTAGCCTAACCTGGTGACCATCTTCATCTTGCTTTGTTCTCTCTTCTAGGTCTGTTTATTTCTCAGTGAACACGGTAAGAGCAGCGATCTCCCGTATGCGACGGGGAGCACCCGCACCTTCTTCGCCTTCCCAGCAAGTCAACACTAGGTGGTACCTGTACCTCCGCACCTTGCGGGTGGCGCTGCTCCTACTCTTACTCGTCCAAGGTACCGGTCCAAGCCACTGCCACTGGTGGTTTCATCCACCCGCTAGTGCGCACAGTAGTTCTCATTTTTCAACACACCGCCAACTGCCTCGTTGTCAAAGCTGGTCCATTAGAGCATCTCCAATAGATGGTCCAAATGTAAAAATACCTAACTTTTGGACCGTCTGGGGCAAAAAACGCTACTCCAACAGACGGTCCATATGTAAAAATATTAGACCGTGGCCTCTCGGTGATGTAAAATACAACACCTCGCGGTGTAAATTTACATCACGAGATACAACTGGTCCAAATTCGGCGACCACCCGCCAACGCCCAACCGCCCTTCATTTCATTTCACAGCCGCGACCGTCCGCCCGCCCGAACACTAGTCGGCCGGAATCCGCCGCCGCCACCGCCCCAAATCGCCAGCGCCGCCCTCCGCCGCCCTCGCCCCCGTCGCCTCCCTCGCCGAAAGCCGTCTCGCTGCCGCCCGGGCGCCGCCGAATCGGGAGGCAGCCGTGGTGGGATTCGGCGCCTCCGGCGGTCCGGCTGCCCATGTAGGCCTCCGCCGGGTACTTAGGCCGCCGCCCGCCGCGGCTTGCTGGCCCGCCCCGTTGCCACCACCTCCCGGCCCCGCCGCCACCCCGCACTGACCCTGTCCAGCCGAGCTGCCGTCGCTATTGGCCCGTGCAGCGTGCCTGGCCGCTACTCGTGGTGTTCGCGTCGGCTGCTGCCTGCCTCCGTCGCTGCTGGCCGGCAAAGGAGCACGTACAGGGGAGCTCGGGCTCTGGCCATGGCGACCACGGACAAGCACGGGAGCGGTGGGAAACGACACCGATCGAAGGGAAAAAATAGGGGGATTGGGAAAGGAGCTCATCACGGGGAGGATGGCATGCTCGGGGAGGTCGGGGAGAGCTTGATGGCGACGGATTTGACGAAGGCGGCCGACGTCCCAAGGTTGAAGAAGACGATCAAGGCGATTTTACATCTTCGTTTTGAACAATTTGTTGGAGTTGCTCTTTTGCATCTCCGATTTGGACCATCTGTTGGAGTTGAGCATTTTTCAAAGCTCCAAAACACACTTTTTGGCGGTCCATATTTTACGTCTCCAGTTTTGGACCGCCAAAATTTGAACCATCTATTGGAGATGCTCTTAGATCGGACAAACAGGTGAGTAGCCCGAGCATGTGAAGGAAGGCCCCTATCCACATACTTTTTCTAGGTGACCTACCCACATACTTAGTGTGTATATTAATCATAGGAATATTAGTAAATATTTCTTACATTCAAGGGCCTACCGAATATGTAATAAAAATTAAATATCCAAAAAAACAAAAGACTCTATTATAGTCCACAATATAAAGCAAGTTAAGTTAAGCTAATAGTCTTCCTCGGGTGAATGATTTACCATTGATAGAGAGTGGACACACATAACCAATAGATTATGCGCAAAAAAAACATAACCAGTAGATTAGCAAACGCACTATTATATGTCACACATATTTGAGCAAAAATGATACTTCCTCGGTCTCGGTGCATTAGGCATCTTATGAAATACTCTAGATGTTTCCATTTCCGTATGTCTAATCAAAGACCGCTATCAAGATATTTCATATATCATAAAATATACAGAGCATAATTAATAAGACTGTAGACTGAAAATAAAGAAGTGCATCGCTTTTTTTAGAATACACACAAAAACATACACGCCATATCGATGCAATCGTCACAAATTAATTGAGAAAGCATATTTTTTTGATTTATTATTTTCTGTCAGCTAAGTGGATTTGGTTAATTACTTTTAAGGTGCAATGTGGAAAAAATGTAACTTTTATGAAAAAATACAGTATATTACTTATTATTGTGATTTCACAAAAAAACCAATTATAGTTAAGTACTAAAATTTAGTGTAAATAACTATATTTATTTTGGTTCTAATAACGAACGGCCGTGAAACCAACTCCAACTCAGACGTTAAAAGGAAACTCGACCGGCCACCTTCTGCCCCCAAATTCAAGGTTCCCCTCCTCGCAATCCCCAAATCAAATTAACAATCGAGAGAAATCACGTGGGAACACAAGCCCTAATCATTGGAAACTTTGCCCACCCACAATATACTCCACCGACCACGGCGAGACCGGCGCTATTCTGCCTACCCGTAGACTTAGAGATCATCGAGCATTTGCGCCTAGTTCAATGGCGAAGCAGTTGTCATCTCGTCATGGGTCTGACCGGGCGATGTGTATGATCACTGGACATCTGATATCATGGCGCCAGACAACGTGGCCACTATGACCAGCAACTTAGGGCCACTAGGCCAGAGTATCAAGCAAGCTGCAAGGGGCGGCACATGGAAGAGGGAACACTACGTTCTCACGCTCGCCTCTCTGGATGACGACTTCCAACTCGGCTGCAAGCGCAACCTATCCTACACCAATCAAAGGTGTTGATGGCAGGGAGGAGCGTGCACCGGACATTTGATGCGTGAGTTTGTGCTCATGGCGGCGAAGGTCTTGATATGTGTTATTTTTACTATCACCACACTATTGTTTAAACCGGTTTATCTTGTATAATCTGAAATATTCCCTCCGATATCTATCTATCTATCTATATACTAGTTAGACTCCCGAGAAATTCTCACGTTAATTAGAATTTATGAGCCGTTAATTTGATGGGACCGAATTATTACAGTGTAGAGCGACTCATGAAATATTTCATGAAAATTCTTGATTTTAAATAATTCTATGTCAATATATCTATAGCTCCCAGTATGTTCCCTAAAAAAACTCTCGATCTGTTCTATTTTTTTATTTTAAATAACTTCTATCTAAAGCTCCGGATCTCTTTTCTCGGTTACCAAAATAGAAGAAGAAAAAACCTCTCAAATCAATTTATCTTCAGCTCCATGGCATCTTGTATGAAACTAAATCTGAGTCATGTCGTCCATTTCTATTTTCCCTACCCTACCTCCATGTTCGACTACTCCAGAAAAAGATCGCCTCTTCTATGTGATGTTACCTCTCGACGTACCCAGTCCAGGTTCGCTATTCTCTCGGTCCATGTCTTTGTTGCCTCTTCCACGTGCTCCCACCTCTCGCCACAGCCAGCCCAGGAAAAGGATGGACAGCGGCATCGAACAAGATCGTGCTTACTTCTGAACAAATACCTAGGCCTATCATCCTCCTTCACATGCCTCCTGATTTGGTCTTGGTGACCAACAGATATAATCACAGATGTAAGCTTGGTCGTGCTAGGAGAGAAGGTTGGCTTTCATGCAATTTATTGAGTTTGTTTTCTTTATTATTGTGTTGTTGTCTTGATTGAGATGGGTTGAACATGCCTTTGCCATACACACTACAATTTGGTGGGCAAGAATTTAAGTGCAGGCTAACGTCACTATAAGGAAAATTTTGGTCATCCGTGTTGTAGTTAAGTCTGTGAGAACTAATAGTTTCAAGTATAACAAATCGGGGGCTTCAATCGGGGTGGAACTAGAATTTTACTATCTCGTCGGCTGGTTTTAAGGATGTTGATTTGGACCGCTTGTCGAGGACAACATCATCTCTATTGACAGTTCTCGTAGTGTCGTTAACTCCTCAGCTGCGAGGGCTCGACTTCTGCCTCCAGGGCCAGCACTACTGTTTTGTTCTCAGCTTTGAGCGATCGATCCATATTGCTTTTTATTGTGATCACCATTAGGCCCTATCATTTTAAGTTCCATGTAGGCATAATGAGGGACGGCATGAAATTTTGCGAGCGCGACTCGTCCAAGCAGCATGTGGTTGCCGCTTCGGAAGGGCACGATGTCGAAAATTAACTACTCGACCCGATAGTTATTGGGTGTTCCAAATACGGCGTCTAGCGTGACTTGTCCTGTACACCATGCTTCCTTTCGTAGGGCTATACCTTTAAAGGTAGTTTGGCTTGGTTAAAGTAACCACGAAGATGAGGTTTAGACTGCTTCCATCGTCCATCAAAACTTTTGTTAAGTGATAATCGTCGGTGATAGGGTCGAGGACCAAGGCCGCCACTCCTCGGTTGTGGACCCCTATCGGCTGGTCCTCAAAATCAATGGTGATCGGTATGTCCAACCATCTATTTTCCGATGTTACGATGTTGTCGATGTGATAAGACCTCTCGAAGATCTCTTTTTCGCTGATTCCTCGATGGGTGAGTCTCATATATCATTAGGATCTCTTCGTCTTCAGATGGCTTCTCAATTTGATTTGAAGCGGTACCCCGGGTCGTGTGTGTGCTGAGCTTATGGATGAGTTACACTCCTCTTTTTTCGACCTGCCTAATGATCCAGCATGCTCAAAGCTTGTGTGTCGGTGGTTTGTCCCAAGATCTCATCCAGAACTATCAGACTCCTTTCTGTTGGTTTTTGAACAATGAAAGCTAGATCCCAGATGTCAGTTGGTCCTGAACTGTCGGGACAATAATTGACATGGTGGGGGAGAGAAAATTTTATTGTGAACCGATCTAACATCGGCCTCCCTGATGAATTCTCCCGAGGTAGATAAATAGACCTTGGGGTCGCCTGTGTGGCATGGCAATCCTGGTTGTCATGGCAAGTGATCGGATCCGTTCTCCAGGCTCAGTCCGTTGAAGCGTCAATTCCACCCTGTGGATGGTGCGAAACTAGCACTTTAGTGATGATCGTTAATGGGTCCTCGACTAGATCTAATGTCATGCAGAGGGTACACCAACGAATCATGGGTCGTCGAGATCGATATCCCGACGGGCGTTCGGAGCTTTGTTGTTCTCCGGTGCTTCGGTTAATTTTATGAATTATCTAGGAGAGCCTGCTTATAATATCGTACTCGGAAGCGGTTGCCCCTTGGTGATGAGACATGCAACACCTCTTCTCATTGTTCATTCGTAAGCTCTCGCTCGCTCTTCCACACGGCTGTGGCACAGCTACCCGGCCTTTTAGTCTAGGCAGAGGCCCAGCCGCCCTTGCTAGCCAGACATGCTTTGGTCGATTGTGCTGGGTTCGCACCATATGTCATTAGCGTGATCATTGATACGCTCCTGGGATCTCACTGCATGAGAGAATCCCTCTATTTTCATGTCGATAATGACGAGTGTTCCATCCGTGCTATCACCGTTGGGCATCATGACGATCACGACAGTGTGGGCTCGATCTATTCAAAATGACGTGTCCCTGGTCGGCTAAGGTATGCACGTAAGGAAAGTACGTGGGCACGGGTTCCCACCATAAGTCATTAGCATGACCATTGATACACATCTGGGAGTTTACAACATGCGAGAGGGTCCCTCTATTTCTTAAGTTGGGTATGACGAGCACACTGTTTGCAATAACACGGTTGGGCATCATCACGACCACTTCAGTGTGACCTAGGTCAGTCCGAAATGACGCATCCCTGGTCGAGATAATCGTATAAGGTATGCACGAAAGAAAAGGTCTTATCGGAGATCTTAACATGATAGTCACCCGGAACAATTCAACTCAGCGTGCGCGAACAAGCGAATAAGCTGTGGAGCCGACCAGCAATAGCTCCCCAATGCGTGGGCCTAGGGCACGCCCGAGGACACCTCGTCCCCAGCCGTTGCCCTCACCATGCGTGTGACACCTGGTGCGCTGGTGGTGCGTCAAAAAAATCACCAACAACATCCATCCTAAAGGAGCAACAGCCATTGATTCCCTAGGCTGTAATGTCTTCAACAAAATTTTCTCGTAGGAAGCAACTCTGGTTGCCCGCATGTTGTATTTATCTGGCCTGCCACTTCTGGTATCCTGTGCCATCTGTCGGGCTATTTCGCTCACGCGAACCGGGTGCGTGTGTTCACCCGGCTCAGTGTCGGGCATTTGCTGCCGGGTTGTTCGGTCCGCAACAGCCGGATGTTGTTCTGCGACGGCTGGGAGTGATGCAAGGCTGGGTACGCGGGGTATATTGTCGAGGTGTTTGCTCAAACACAACATGACAAGCTCAAACTACAACGTTAACAAACACACATGTAGTTCCTCTGCGTTTTATGCACCCGGGCCGCCTCATGTAGTTCCTCCGTTCCAGAATAAGGTGTATAGGTTTTCATGCAAGTTAACTATTTGAATGTTTGACCAAGATTATAGAATAAAATAACAACATCTACAATAGCTAGTAGATAAAATATGAAACTATTTTTCGTGATGGACCAAATGATATAAATATTGTATTGTGAATGTTGATATATTTTTCTAAAAACTCGGTCAAATTTGCACTCATTTGACTTTTCAAAAAACAAATACACCTCATATAGAGAAACGAAGGGAGTATGGGTTAACGCTTGCTCGTTGCGGTCCTTTGTTCGCAGGGGCGAATCCACGTACAAGGTTGTGGGGGCGCATGCCCCCACTCGTTTTTTCAGACTACTCGTACTAGGCCCAGGATATACAGCGCTGCCCCCACTCAGCCCAAGGTATTTGCCCCCAGTCTCTAATTTTCCTTTGTATGTTTAAAGCCCGTCAATGAGAAATAGATAGGTTATTAGCCCAGCAGCCCATCTTGGAGAATACAATCAGGCCTCATGCATACGATCGATCAGGTGGTTCCCGATTTTCTGGAGATTCAGATGCGTTCGTCGTCTCTCGTCTGTGCTCCCGTGACGCCTTGACGAGCCGAAGCCGCCATGCCGCCGCCTGCGGTTATAAGCTGCACATACTGACATACACCCGATCAGCCTCGATCTGCACTGCGCACCACGGCCGGCCGGCCCGGCCGGCTCGCGCCATCCCAAGGAAGTTGTACTGATCAATCATTCAATCAAGGTAAGCCCTAGGTTTAGTTCTCTCTTTTTCTAATTTCCACATTATTGTTCCATTCTAATTTCCATGTTAAAAAGTAGTGAATTGTATCAAATATGCATCTTTATAAATTATAATGTACAAATTGATGATTAGGTTGATTGAATCTAGTTTCCCGTAATAGTTCCATATGAATAAATTTGAGGACGTGAGAGTAGAATAAAATCTATGTAATATTCTTCCTTCATGTATCTCAATGTATTTAATGTTCAACTATTTAACATTGACAAGAAAGCTGATGAAGAGATTTTTTGCAAATCCACAACTGGTATTATGCCTGAAATATTCAATCTGAAAAAGCTTACTCGACATCCATCTAATAGGAAGTGGCTCGCAGATTTTACAGAATACGATCAGGAAATGTTGGATAATATTCCTAATGAGGTGATAGTTCAACGCTTCTATGCGAAAAATCATCGTGGGCTCGTGGCATGAAACGGAAGTAGGCAATGTGCTCAAGCTTTTCTTCTTATCTGTCAATGATTCAATGCTCTCTATATTTAGACATGTTTCTTCTTTCTGCAGCTTGAAGGCTAGAAATCATGGACATATATAAAAAAAAAGGAACGGCATATTCATATTTCCCAAGTTATTGTGGTTTAAGTGGTTAGTTTACTTTTACTTTGGCAATGAACTTGTCATAATTATGCGTGTGATGACATTATCTTACCAGAAAGTATATGATTTTGCTTCTTACACACTATATCTATGCTTGTGTGGTTTAAATAATTTAGTCATTATAGTTCGTATACATGTTTATGAAAAAAATATGTATAAATATTTGCCCCCTCTTGATTTTCATCCTGGCTCCGCCCCTGTTTGTTCGAGTAGTATGGTCTGTTGTAGGTGTAGGTGGGCTCGCGGTTCATTCATGCGCATGCTAGGCTAGATAATATCAAGGCAAATGAACCGACCACCATCCCTGTTGCCCTGTTTCCCTCGCCTACATGCTACCCGGATGACTTGTTGCCTTTTCCCTTCGTGTGCCGCGTCGTCTACCGGAGAGGCGTTTACCCAGGCTTTCGACAACCGCCTGCTATTTTAGGCTGGTCATAGTGGGAGTAACCTATTAAGTAACATAATGCACCTCAAGAAAAGTTTGCTTATGTGGCATGTACTTCCTTGTTTCTAAATATAAGTTTTTTTAGAGATTTCAATATAAACTACGTACGGATGTATATAGACGTATTTTAGAGTGTAGATTTTACATTGTATATAGTTCATATTGGAATTTCTAACTTATATTTAGGAACAGATGGAGTATTTAATGAGGTGAGAGGTCTTTGGAGTAACATAATATGTTACTATAACATAACACATCCGAAGACAAAATGATTAAAATGATGGTTTGCATGATACCACACATATGTTACTTTCCACTATGAAGGTAGTAATATAGATTAATAACATATGCATGCGGAAATTCAATGGTGCTCCAGAAGCGTGCGCTCATGTGCGCGAAAACATTTTTTGAAATGTCAAAAAAGTGCGAACAAAAATTCTATGTGTTCTTTGTAACATCCAAATTGTACGTACAAATTTGTAGGCAAAAAGATAAATATTTTGGCCCGTGGAAAAAAAGGAAAAACAAAATAAACACCTAATATTACCCCAAAATGTCAGCCTAATTTCTTTTCACTGGAAAAACCTCGCTGCTCCATTTCGCATGAAAATTTTCAAGGATGCTTACGACACTAACACGAACATCTACAAAAAAATTCAGAATCTTTTGAAAAAATTTACTATATATTTTTGTTTGCTATTCATGCGGGAGCGCGCGCTCCCGGAAGGCAAAAGGCAATTCTCCATATGCATGTTCCTAGTCTAAGTTACTCCCCACTATGACTAGCCTTACCCTGGCCTGCATGTCCATAGGCCAGTTCATGCGAAACAGCTACGCTAGGGCGGTTGGTGGGGTCAAGCTTATTGCTAGGGTCCCTGGTTGCAAGCTCCCTCGTGGGGACATGACACGCCGCTTCTGGTGCGGTGTGTTTGTTAAGGGAGGAGATGGCCTCAAAAATGCGATGTGGCAGCTGTAAAATAATGCTCGATAACTCTAAGGACCAAATGGACATACTTATAAGCCTAACATTATGTGCGCCGTCCATTTGGTGCCGGCCTCCCGTCGATTCGTTTGGTGTGTACGCCCACACCCACCTTGGTTTCCTAGGGGTCCATGATGGGCAGGTCACGTGCCGCTTCCATCCTAGTCGAATCCTTCCTGCTGGTCCCAATCTCACCCTTTTTGCTACTCTCATCCTCTGACCCTTGCCGTCGTGTTTCCATCTCTCCGGCCCTTGGGCGAGTCATTCATCGAAGTTATCTGATGAGGATGAAAGTGTGTAGCAGCTCTGTTGTTAGGTCGTGCAAGCTAGCATTGTTCGTAGTGCAAATTATATCAGAGCAACAGGTCCGGTTTGGCCCTAGTAGCAGCACCACCGATGAAGGAAGCACCAAAGACCACGGGGCGGTAAGTTTGTCATCTGTTTCCAAGTTGGGTTACTAAAAGTTTTGCTGCTGTTTTGGTCGCATGGGTACTGGGTCCACCTGTCAGCGGCCACCCTCACCCGGGTTGCGTCCCTAGCAAGAGTCGTGTGTATGTGTGTGTGTGTGTGTGTGTGTGGGGCTTGGACGGTTGTGCGTTCATTTGCAACCGGGTCGGGAGAAGCGACCGACTGGACTCTTGTCGGAGGCGCCTGTTCGGTTCCCCCTCCCGGCTGTGCGCGGGCGTGCCGACCTCATGCCGCGTGTGCCACCTCGCGTGTTCGAGAGGTGTCTGCCTGGGATTGAGGTGGATTAAATCCCTCTAAGTCAAAATCCAGATCAAGCCCCTTCAAACCTCTCCAATCATCTTCAAGAGAGGTTTAACCAAAGATAGCCCACTTGAGAAGTAACTTCACGCCTGTTTCATTATAGAATCAAAAGTCTGCTATGACTCCCACATCTATCTATCTATCTATCTATTATCTATTATACAATTAAAATAGAAGACAAATCAGCCATCACGTTAGTCCACACAGATTAAATTGTCTTGACCGTTAGTTTTATATATTAACGGCTAGGATTTACAAGATTAACGTTACATACAAATATTTAAATTATCTTGACCGTTAGTTTTATATATTAACGGCTAGGATTTACAAGATTAACGTTACATACAAATATTATTTGCACGTACATAAAACAGTACAACATGTCACGTAGGAGTAGTCTTTTTTTTAAGGGGACACGTATGAGTAGTCAGACATGATGTTTCATCCGGACTCCTATGCCTTTCTCCAAGAAAAGAACGTGACCATCCTAATAATAAGAAAAGGAGTCCAACGAAAATACATGTATTGACGTCATCTATGTGTCAGGGTATAGGATAGAACCGCATGTCTAAGAAAAAAACTAAGAAAAGAGAACTCCGTGTAGACCTATGAAAAAAACATGTCTCCCACGGCCTCCATCACCTCGCAGCCCTACCCGGCGACGCATCATATAGCGATCCTCACCACCGTTGGCTCATCTTCTTCCAAAGTTCCATCTGACCTGGATCGATTCGGTCCAAACAAAAGGTATCATCAAATCAAGTGTGTTCAACCTTCTAATCACGTTCCTAGGTTGTTTCCTCTCCTACCCTTGAATCTCAGATTTCAAATCCAGCAATCTGACATGCATATATTCCAGTACATGATGGTGATTTAGCAGGTACAATCCAGTCTTGCGTGTTCCTCTCCAATATTTGAATCTCAGTTTCCAAGTTCAGCAATCGATGGTGATTTTTTTTGCGGGGTAATCGATGGTGATTTAACAGGTACAACCAAATCAAGCGTGTCCTCTCCAATCTTTAAATTTTAGTTTTCAAGGTCAGTAATCTAGCCTGTATATATGTTCCATCACATGATTTTTTCCCATACTGGATGTTATAGCAAGTAGGATCCACTCTACTCACGCGATCTCAGTTTCAAAGTTCTGACCTAGCAGTAATCCAACACGTATATTCAGTTACATGATTTAGTAGGATGCACGGGCCACTGTATGAAGCATATTTTGGTGGCCGCGGCTCAAACAAAACTGTTGAGTTTCTCTACTTTCACTCCAAGTCCCTAAGTGCTATATATGCAGAATAGCTTGAGTAAACACCTGATACTACAAAAGTCTACTCTTCCGCACACTTGATTTAAATCTTCCATGCACACGATGAAATTGTTTTTTCATGTAGCATGTTGATGCGTATCATGCTCTATCGGGCAGACATTGATTGGAAAAATGTAACTATTGTTGTATAGTGGTTTTGTTACCACTTCTAACCTTCAAAGTTCATATTTTCTCTGCTCCGATTCTAGCAGCAGGTGCCAATAAAGGCATGATAGTGTGATGCAAGCAGTCAGGCCCTCTGTTGTCCCATCATGCAAGCTGTTCGACTCCAGTGTGCAGGGTCGCTCCCGTTATATCAGGTAAGAAGCTCATGTCCCCAGGAACAAAGCGAAAGTTTCCATCTGGGCAAGAGCTTCTGACCAGTTTGTCTGTTATATTAGTTCTTGCTTTTTGGATATTTCTTATCAAACAATATTCGCCTGTGAAATTTGAACATCTGGAAGCATGCATATATTTAGTATTGAAACATCCTTCTCATTATTAATATAGTACAATTATTGTTGTGCATATGCTGC
Organism: Triticum aestivum; assembly: GCF_018294505.1. NCBI lineage: Eukaryota > Viridiplantae > Streptophyta > Magnoliopsida > Poales > Poaceae > Triticum > Triticum aestivum. The sequence continues at coordinate 637,668,201 of NC_057814.1, forward strand.
AGGCATGTCATGAAAAACCTCAATTATTCCTTTTTATCATAGCCAGAGTAAGTGTGGCTACTTCTACATCCTTCTTATATTTAGTAATGCAAGGCACCTTTTGAGACACCACATGAATTATAGGAAATATAGATCTAATCCATCAATTCTGTATTAACAACAATATAGACGATCCAGATTATATGTTGATGGTGCAAGAGTTTGGCTAGACTATGCTGCAACTTTGAATAAGGATGGCCGCAAGAGTTTGGCTAGAGTGCTCTGTAAGTCCAAATAAGCATCTCTAGAACAAAACTTATTTGACATGTAGTGCATCAGGAAACCTTGAGATCTACATTCCCTAAAAAACCCTCAAGATCTATTGCAAAAGAAAGCCGCACGACACTCCCGAATCAAGCTGTGGCGTTGATGAACGTCTCCTTGGCACTTAGGAGGCGACGTTTTGTTTGGTGCACATAAGTAAGCACTTATGTATCTCCTAATGCAGTCGATCACGTTGATGCTATGAATCATGCAGGTTCGATTATATGTTTTACCCCAAAAATATGTAGAATCGTCTCTTTAATCTTAGAGAAAATATCAATAGATATGACATCAGTAGACAAGAAAAAATTCAGGCCAAATGTTAGGTATGTGATAAATTTGAAGAAATAAATAACCGACTTCTATTTAAAGAAAAAATATATATAAGATAATTTAATGCAAACAAATACACACAATCTCTTTTGAAGTAATATAGGTGACATAAATATCGCGCATGTATACTCAGATAATATTCTGAATAGATTTGGTGTCTATCACAAAAAAAGAGAATGTCCTCATGAAATCTGGAAAAGGCACTTACAAAAGGAAAATATCTCGAAATATGACAGTAGCAAACCAAATGAAATCCATGTCATATGTCAGTTATGTGAAATCTTTCAAGGAATAAATATCTCAAGTGAATGCTGCCAGAATATTGTGAATACCTTTGGTGTTTAACATCAAGGAAAAAGGAATGTCCTATTTAAGTTCGGAGCCAGAAAATCATATTATACCATATATTTAATAATTGGAGGCCTTTTTTAATGCTCCATGTTAATTATAGGACGAGAATATTTTATCCTGGACATTAAGTTTAATCTGTTAGATGTTTGTTTGGTAAGATTAAGACTGCCCAATTGCGACGTGTGACAGCTATAAATTCTTGACGCCATATATGGTGGCCTATCCTATGCATTCCCCATAGCATCCTAAACCCTACCTCCAATGTCATCGGCAAACCTGCTTCCTCTCCTCCTTGGAGGTTTGACGACTGATGGTATGATCAGTTTGTAGAAGCATCCAGAACAAGACGTGGATCAGCCGGCTCTGATTCCATGTCGATTCACCAGGCCCCAGCAATCGCATCTTCTGAGGACGGCCATGATATTTGCGTAGAATGAATTAGGTAAGCATCCAACTTTAAAGTATTCGTAAATTTCTATTGGCAATTCAGATTACAGGGTTGTAATTTTTTTGAGTCTGCAACAGACTACGTTTGCACACATAGACTGAAACTTTTGTGTAGTTAGCAGTAAGCAATGAGAAATTGAGAATCCAATTTTTTCATGTAAATTTGTATGACCAAGTTCAAATTCTCATTTAATGGGTCCTTTTTTCTTCCATAAGCAGGTTAGTGAATGTTTATCCAGCTTTCAGAATCAAAGAAGGATATAGAGTTCACATGAATACATGATTGATGTGGAGAATCCGATATTATACCCATGGTCGTGCACCACGTAAGTTGTTTGGTAGCTCATATAAGCATCCCATCGTCCCAGTTGCCTATTTTTTATCCGACACCAATATTTCTAGGCAAATGGTTGTAAAACAAAATTCTGTACTGAACCTTTGGTAACGTCCAAGGTAAAAGATCTGTCTAAGAGGCCAACAGGAACCAGACCAACCCTGTTAATTAGATTTTGTTCTGCACCTTTAAGATGACAAGAGAGCTGCCTTAGCATATATGCTTCAATGCTCCATTAATTTAGAAAAGAATTAGCACGCATTCATCATGACTCATGTTCGCATATGCTGAGTTGTTTCGAGTGTAATTTTCAACAGGTGAAAGCGCATCATTCTATATATTTTCACCAGAATTTAATGTTTTAAAACTATCACCTTCTATGGATTGTGGAAGCAAAAAGGCTCAAATGTTTATGTTCACAACATAATATTTACTATAGACAACTATTAAAAGGAAAAACCGCTCAATAAGAGGGACCTAAATGAGGCAACAAATATAATGCAAAATTTCCACAAATAAAAATAGTTTCTATAAACTAAAAATAGCTTCAAACGTTTGCCAAATGGCCCACACCCAATACACCAAACTAAAGAATATACCAACAATTCTAAAAATATAGCGTACAAAATATATATGATAAATCTAGCCGCGCAAATGCGCGGGCCACCCGGCTAGTTAACTCATACCTGAACAACTTCTTGTTACTAGCTTACCTTCCGGGGAGACCGCTTTCCATAGGAGGAGGATGGGATGATGGGCGCTACATGCCGAGGACAAGTGATGGGTGGCCCTTGGAAAATGTGAGAACAACTCGAATGTTGCCACCACCCTATCAAGGCGCACATGACAATCTGAGCCGCTGTCCACCTTCTTTTTATAAGTCCACCAGTTTTCTTCAAAACGCAAACCCAAGAGACTGCACAAATCTGCAATGTCTCGTAAGCCCTCCATCTGGGCATGACTTCGCTTCTGAGCTCCGTCATGCTCGTGGTGGTGAAGAACTTAGTTGAAACCACCAATGCATAGCCATGGCCAAAGGGGTGTACAATCGAATGAACTTCAAGTTGTCCCAAGAATTATATCGCATGTTCGTCTGCGACCCACCAGACACATGTGATGTGCCATGGCACCATTCACAATTCAGACACAACATCTAAATGGCATTGAGAGTACGGCAAGACCTGAACTATAGTTCTATTTCTTCACAACATGCATATGCCTCCACTATCACGTACAAGCCAACTTCTCAACCAAGAAAAAATGCCGAAAAAGCTAACTGCCGACCATTCACTGGAAAGGGTGACATTTTGAATGTTTTCACTGATAGTTTTAATTGTATCTGGGGTGATAGTTTCTTGAGAACAACATGATATTTTCAGCAAGGATGACAGTTTTGAATCTTCATCCCAAAAACTGTTCAAAACCGTCATGATGTTCTCAAGAAACCGCCACACCGCACACAACTAAAATTGTCGTCAAAACCTGTGCAAATGCCACCCCCTCCTAGTGAATAGTCGCCACATAAGAGGGGTAAACCGTAAAAGAAAAACCATATAATGAAGGGAATTGTTTACATGCGATGCGCCGGCGGAACGCTTGGGCCGGTCATTCGTGCGCTGTACGATAGAAGCGCCCCTGGCCACTCGTTTTGTGGGTCCCAGCACCGCCCAGCGCCCTTCTATCCTTATCCCGCCTCGCATCTCTCTTTCTCCTTCTTCTCGTTCCTTCCTTTTACATCGCCAGCCATGGGAAGGGCAGCTCTTGCTCATCTCCTTTCTCTATCTACTACTCCCTCTACCCCAAGCTACAGAGGGCTATTGAGAGCACCCGCGCGACACCCTTCAGAGCTGCTGCAAAGGGGGGAGTTGCTTAGCCAGGATGCACTCGTCACCATGGGCCGCCTAGGTGAGCTCGTCGTCATGGTGCGCGCGCCGTCGTCGTCGAATGTTGCGGCCGCACCTCCTGCTACCCTCTTTTTCTGGGTAGGGGACGACGGGCGGGGGTGCTGCAACCAGCGGAGCCCCGTGTTTTTGGGGAGACGACGATGGGCTACAAGTGAGCGGCCACCGCCAACCACCGATGTGATTCGCCGGCGGAGATGCTGCTACCCCAGCACGGCGGAGCTGCAGCCGTAGTTCGGCGGAGCTACAACCGTAGGCCGGTGGAGTTGCAACTAGCAAAACAAATGCTGGAACCGGCGACAGCCGTGTTGTGATGGTCCCGGCGGTGATCCATCATTGCTTGAGTTTGAAGTATAGACAACGTTGTCCCTGCTGGTTTCTTAGCTAGAGTCGGATAAGGAATAGTAGCCGCGTCGCTTAACTTAGTATATATATAGGCGGCAGCTATTGCAAAATCGATCCATCGGGAGCAGACTAGTTAAAGCTAGAGCAGGACTGCAGAAGCTTTGCACTACGGTGGATCAATAAGAAGTTAGCCTATCTTCGTCGTCGTTGTATCGGAAACGGAAAAGTAGTCGATCACGTCGTGGATTGGGCCAACAGCAGCAACCTATCTCCGGCCGTAAAAAAAAACCTAGCGGCAACCATGGCACCAGGACCGCTGCCGACGCTCCCGGACGAGCTTGTAGAAGAGATCCTCCTCCGCATCCCACCCGACGACCCGGCCAGCCTCCTCCGTGCCTCCATTGTCTGCAAGTCCTGGAGGGAGTTCGTCTCCCACGGCGGCTTCCATCGCCGCCTCCATGATCTCCACCGAGCACCCCCGGTGCTCGGATTTCTCCATGACTGGTAGGACGAGGACATTCCCCGCTTCATCCCCGCCACCGTGTCACCGTTTTCCCTCGCCGCCCCGGACCGTTGGCTCTGGCAGGCCGTGGACTGCCGCCACCGCCGCGGCCTCTTCCTCTCTGACCACGAGCCGCCATATACCAAGCAACTCCTCGTGTGGGATCCAATCACGGGCGCTCAGCAGCCCGTACTGGTGCCCGCAGCGTTTCAAAGAGGCCGCACCACCGCCGCCGTGTTCTGCACAGCGGGTGGCTGCGACCACCGCGACTGCCAGGGAGCTCCCTTTTGTGTGGTCCAGTGTGCTTGTTGTGAGGTCTCTGCTCTACTTCTTGTCCGATGGTGGGTTGATCTTGGAGTATGACTTGGCAAGGCACAGGCTGATTTGGTTCGACGTGCCATACTCCTGCAGCTCTAAGGATAGTATTTGATTGCAATCTTATTCTTACGGAGAACGGTGGACTGGGACTCGTCGAAGAACTGAATCCGCATCTACAATTGTGGTCAAGAGAGGCTGATGCCACATGGGTACCAAGCCGCATCATCTACTTGGGAAGTTTGTCCCTAAATGGTGTTCCAGTGGGTGAGGCATGTCCAGCTCATGTGTTAGGCTTTGCCGAGGGAGCAAACGTCATTGTTGTGACCACAGCTGCTGGCCTCTTCACAATCCAAGTACAATCAGGGCAGGCGACCAGGGTGTGTGATGATGATGGCTATGGTAATCTGATTCCAATTGTGGGGTTCTACACTCCTGTCCTCGAGGTGGACAAATGAGAAAAAGGATCATGATAGGTGGTACAATGCTTATTTAGAAGCGTGACCGCCTGATTGTCCTATTGCCATCTTGTGGAACAATAAAGCTTTTGAACTAACAGGTAGCTAGATAAATAAATGTTTTGGATGTTCCAGAGACTGGGATAATGAAGAGCAAACAGTACAGCTTTATAAGTATTGAATTGCATGTCTGGTTCTAATAAATCTCTGGAAGAATTTGATTGCCTGTACTGCGCACTTCTTCATGTAGATTTCCGTTCGACAAGATCATATTTTAGGTGAATAAACGAGTAGCATTCAGCTGCAGGTCAGTTGATAGGGTGTTGCCTTAATAACCATAACTGTAATACATATGTTGCTTCAGTCAATCACAAGTTCAGAACTGTAATCTATGACCTTGGTCTTCTTCTTCAATCAATCATATTGTTCTGCACTTTACTAGTAGGCTGTAGACTAGTAAACGTGTGACATAAAGCTTGGATCCCCTTCAATGGCAACTTCCCTGAGGAAAGTTAGGTGAAAGGAAAGAGATATTATGCTCAACTATGGGAGGAGAGGAGAAGGTTGCTGAAATGCTTCGCACGAGGATCATTCAATGCAACGTGAGCCCTTTTTCTTCACCTGCCATCTTGGTGAAAAAGAAGGATGGGACGTGGTGACTCTGCATTGACTATTGGCATTTTAACGCCATGACTTGCATCGGCAAATTCCCAATACCAGTGATTGGACAGCTTTTGAACGAGCTGCACGGTGCCCTGTGGTTCTCCAAGTTGGACCTGTGTGCCGGATACCATCAAATACGCATGGCAGAGGGCGAGGAATTCAAGACAACCTTCCAAATGCATCATGACCACTTTGAGTTCAAGGTGCTTTCCTTTGGCCTCGCTGGCGCTCTGGGCACCTTTAATGGAGGAATGACTGATACCCTCCACCTTCTAATGCGTGTCTGTGTGTTGACATTCTTCGACGATATTCTGGTCTTTACCAAAACCCTGCCCGACCACATCAAGCATCGCTGACAGGTGTTCCAGCTCCTCCGCACCTCCGCAGGGATCGGTAGTATGTCAAGTGCTCACAATGTTCATTTGGCTAGCAACAAATCTCATACTTGGGGAACTCTATCAGTGTTAAGGGGGTGGCCACCGATCCTTCCAAGATCAATGTAGTGCAACAGGGGACCAGACCAACTGATGCTCGAGCAGTGAGACAATTCCTGGGCCTGTAAGGGTAATATAGGCGTTTTGTCCGGCACTTTGGCATTATTGCTTGACCCCTCTTCAACTTTCTCAAGAAAGGAGTAACATTTGTTTGGACAGATAACACCGAGCAAACTTTCAATCTTTTCAAGCAACAACTCAGCTCCAGTATTGGCTCTGCTGGATTTCACCAAAATATTCGTGGTAGAAATGGATGTACGCGATACAGGAATTGGAGTTGTGTTGCAACAGGGGGCCCTCCTATTGCATTTATGAGAAAATCATTGAGCCCAAGATATCGTGGGTTGTCCACACATGAAAAGGAATATTTGGCCATTGTGGTAGCCATCGAGCAATGGCGCCCATATTTGCAGCACATATAATTCAAAAAGACCAGAAAAGCTTGATTCGCCTAGAATAGTAGCATTTGTCCACTCCATGGCAGCAGAAGGCCTTCACCAAGCTATTGGGTTTGCAAATTCTATCAGATATAAAAAGGGTTCAGAGAATGGCGCCGCTGATGCTCTCTCAAGATCGCTTCCTTCTGAGCAACTCTATAGTTTTTTAAGCTCAACCATCATGGTTAGAAGAAGTAATCAATAGTTATAGTGTCAACCCCCACGCTCAACAGTGGCTTAAATGGCTAGCCACCGGCACTGATCCCAAAGGCAGGTTTTCGTTGGTCCATGGAGTGCTCCACTTGATAGGAAGAATTTGGTTGGGTGGTGGTACGTCTATGCAACAACGGTTCATGTCATCCTTGCATGATAACCCAATGGGGGGACATTCCAGGTTTCCAGTCACTTACCACCGTGCCAGGTAGTTGTTTGCGTGGCCCAAGATGAAGACGCATGTGAAGCAATATGTTAAGTGCTGTCAGGTTTGCCAATAAGCTAAGCCGGAACGTGTCGCGTACCCTTGGGTGCTGGAACCTTTCCCAGTGCCATGCGAGTCTTGGGAATTTATCACTATGGATTTTATTGACGGGTTACCACAATCAGGCCAATTCAACTGCATCTGGGTGATCATCGACAAATTCAGAAAGGTTGCCCACTTCTTATCTCTCGCTCACCCATACCCAGCTGCCATGGTTGCACTGCTCTACATGACTTACGTGTACAAGTTGCATGCATTCGCTGGTGCAGTGATTTCAAATCGTGACCCTGTTTTCACGAGTCATTTTTGGCAAGAGTTATTCAAATACGTTGGCACAGAACTGCGCATGAGTACGACACACCACCCACAAAAAGATGGCCAGTCAGCACGAGTGAACAAATATCTCGAGACCTTTCTGTGCCGCTTTACCCAGTCTTGCCCTAAATGCTGGAGTCATACGCTAAAAAGAGTGCCATCAAAATTTCTTCAAATAAGTGTTAATTTCTAGGTTATCCCAAATGATTGGATATTCCTCTATCACTACACCGAGGCAAATTGTTTTTCCATAGAGTGTAGAAATTTTGAAGAAATATTTTATGCAAAACAGTGAGTCGGAGCATAGTGGGATTTCAGAATTTTTGTGATCGGGTCAAAGAAAAGAAACACTGGAAGTAATGTTAGAATTTCCTGCCGCAACTGATACGAAAGCCTCTACATGAGATATAGAGACCTTGTCAAAATTGCAGCCGAACTACATAGGTTGAGCAAATTCATAAAGAACTTTGTGGTGTGCAGAGGAAATATTGTTGAATAAACAATGAACCTATAATACAGAAAAAAGCATTGATGGGCCCTAACTGAAGGAAATATGCCCTAGAGGCAATAATAAAGTATTTATTTATATTTCCTTATATCATGATAAATGTTTATTATTCATGCTAGAATTGTATTAACCAGAAACTTAGTACATGTGTGAATACATAGACAAAAAGAGTGTCACTAGTATGCCTCTACTTGACTAGCTCGTTGAATCAAAGATGGTTATGTTTCCTAGCCATAGACATGAGTTTTCATTTGATTAACGGGATCACATTATTGGATAATGATGTGATTGACTTGACCCATTCCGTTAACTTAGCATTTGATCGTTTAGTATGTTGCTATTGCTTTCTTCATGACTTATACATGTTCCTATGACTATGAGATTATGCAACTCCCGAATACCGGAGGAACACTTTGTGTGCTACCAAACGTCACAACGTAACTGGGTGATTATAAAGGTGCTCTACAGGTGTCTCCGATGGTACTTGTTGAGTTGGCATAGATCAAGATTAGGATTTGTCACTCCGATTGTCGGAGAGGTATCTCTGGGCCCTCTCGGTAATGCACATCACTATAAGCCTTGCAAGCAATGTGACTAATGAGTTAGTTGCAGGATGATGCATTACGGAACGAGTAAAGAGACTTGCCGGTAACGAGATTGAACTAGGTATTGAGATACCGACGATCAAATCTCGGGCAAGTAACATACCGATGACAAAGTGAACAACGTATGTTGTTATGCGGTTTGACCGATAAAGATCTTCGTAGAATATGTAGGAACCAATATGAGCATCCAGGTTCTGCTATTGGTTATTGACCGGAGATGAGTCTCGGTCATGTCTACATAGTTCTCGAACCCGTAGGGTCCACGCTTAACGTTAGGTGACGATCGGTATTATGAGTTTATGTGTTTTGATGTACCGAAGGTAGTTCGGAGTCCCGAATATGATCACAGACATGATGAGGAGTCTCGAAATGGTCGAGACATAAAGATCGATATATTGGACGACTATATTTGGACATCGGAATGGTTCCGGGTGAGATCGGGCATATACCGGAGTACCAGGAGTTTACCGGAACCCCCGGGTGGTATATGGGCCTTATTGGGCCATAGTGGGAGAGAGGAGAAGGGAGCAAAGGAGGGGGAGCGCCCCCCCCCAAGCCCAATCTGAATTGGGAGGGGGCCGGCCCTCCCTTTCCTTCCTCCTTCCTCCCCCTTCCTTCCACTCCTAGTCCAACTAGGGAAGGGGGGAATCCTACTCACGGTGGAGGGGGCGCGCCATAGGAGGGCCCTCCCCCTCCTCCACTCCTTTATATACGGGCGAGGGGGGCGCCCCATAGACACACAAGTTGATCCTTGATCTCTTAGCCGTGTGCGGTGCCCCCTCCACCATAATCCACCTCGGTCATATCGTCGTAGTGCTTAGGCGAAGCCCTGCGCCGGTAGCTTCATCATCACCGTCATCATGCCGTCATGCTGACGAAGTTCTTCCCCGACACTCTACTGGATCGTGAGTTCGTGGGACGTCACCGAGCCGAACGTGTGATCGCGGAGGTGTCGTACCTTTGGTGCTAGGATCGGTCGATCGTGAAGACGTACGACTACATCAACCGCGTTGTCATAACGCTTCCGCTTACGGTCTACGATGGTACGTAGACAACACTCTCCCCCTCGTTGCTATGCATCACCATGATCTTGCGTGTGCGTAGGAAAATTTTGAAATTACTACGTTCTCCAACAATGGCATCCGAACCAGGTTTATGTGTAGATGTTATATGCACGAGTAGAACACAAGTGAGTTGTGGGCGATAATAGTCATACCGCTTACCAGCATGTCATACTTTGATTCGGCGGTATTGTTGGATGAAGCGGCCCGGACCGACATTACGCGTATGCTTACGTGAGACTGATTCTATCGACGTGCTTCGCACACATGTGGCTGACGGGTGTCAGTTTCTCCAACTTTATTTGAATCGAGTATGGCTACGCCCGGTCCTTGTGAAGGTTAAAACAACACATATTTGACGAAAAATCGTTGTGGTTCTGATGCATAGGTAAGAACGGTTCTTGCTCAGCCCGTAGCAGCCACGTAAAACTTGCAACAACAAAGTAGAGGACGTCAAACTTCTTTTTGCAGGGCATGTTGTGATGTGATATGGTCAAGACATGATGCTAAATTTTATTGTATGAGATGATCATGTTTTGTAACGGAGTTATCGGCAACTGGCAGGAGCCATATGGTTGTCACTTTATTGTATGAAATGCAATCGCCATGTAATTACTTTACTTTATCACTAAGCGGTAGCGATAGTCGTAGAAGCAATAGTTGGCGAGACAACAACGATGCTACGATGGAGATCAAGGTGTCACGCCAGTGACGATGGTGATCATGACGGTGCTTTGGAGATGGAGATCAAAGGCACAAGATGATGATGGCCATATCATATCACTTATATTGATTGCATGTGATGTTTATCCTTTATGCACCTTATTTTGCTTAGTTCGACGGTAGCATTATAAGATGATCTCTCACTAAATTTCAACGTACAAGTGTTCTCCCTGAGCATGCACCGTTGCGAAAGTTAGCCGTGCCGAGACACCACGTGATGATCGGGTGTGATAAGCTCTATGTTCACATACAACGGGTACAAGCCAGTTTTGCACATGCAGAATACTCGGGTTAAACTTGACGAGCCTAGCATATGTAGATATGGCCTCGGAACACTAAGACCGAAAGGTCGAGCGTGAATCATATAGTAGATATGAGCAACATAGTGATGTTCACCATTGAAAACTACTCCATCTCACGTGATGATCGGACATGGTTTAGTTGATATGGATCACGTGATCACCTTGATGATTAGAGGGATGTCTATCTAATAAAGTGGGAGTTGTTAAGTAATTTGATTAATTGAACTTTAATTTATCATGAACTTAGTACCTGATAGTATTTTGCATGTCTATGTTGTTGTAGATAGATGGTCTGTGCTGTTGTTCCGTTGAATTTTAATGCGTTCCTAGAGAAAGCTAAGTTGAAAGATGATGGTAGAAACTACACAGACTGGGTCTGTAACTTAAGGATTATCCTCATTGCTGCACAGAAGAATTACGTCCTGGAAGCACCGCTAGGTGCCAAACCCGCTACAGGAGAAACGCCAGATGTTATGAACGTCTGGCAGAGCAAAGCTGATGACTACTCGATAGTTCAGTGTGCCATGCTTTACAGCTTAGAACCGGGACTTCAACGACGTTTTGAACGTCATGGAGCATATGAGATGTTCCAGGAGTTGAAGTTAATATTTCAAGCAAATGCCCGGATTGAGAGATATGAAGTCTCCAATAAGTTCTACAGCTGCAAAATGGAGGAGAATAGTTCTGTTAGTGAGCATATACTCAAAATGTCTGGGTATAACAATCACTTGATTCAACTGGGAGTTAATCTTCCTGATGATAGTGTCATTGACAGAATTCTTCAATCACTGCCACCAAGCTACAAGAGCTTCATGATGAACTATGACATGCAAGGGATGGATAAGACAGTTCCCGAGCTCTTCGCAATGCTAAAGGCTGCGGAGGTAGAAATCAAGAAGGGGCATCAAGTGTTGATGGTCAACAAGACCACCAGTTTCAGGAAAAAGGGTAAAGGGAAGAAGGGGAACTTCAAGAAGAACGACAAGCAAGTTGCTGCTCAAGTGAAGAAGCCCAAGTCTGGACCTAAGCCTGAGACTGAGTGCTTCTACTGCAAAGGAAGTGGTCACTGGAAGCGGAATTGCGCCAAGTATTTGGCGGATAAGAAGGATAGCAAGGTGAACAAAGGTATATGTGATATACATGTTATTGATGTGTACCTTACTAATGCTCGCAGTAGTGCCTGGTTATTTGATACTGGTTCTATTCCTAATATTTGCAACTCGAAACAGGGACTACGGAGTAAGCGAAGATTGGCTAAGGACGAGGTGACGATGCGCGTGGGAAATGGTTCCAAAGTCGATGTGATCGCGGTCGACACGCTACCTCTACATCTACCTTCGGGATTAGTTTTAGACCTAAATAATTGTTATTTGGTGCCAGCGTTGAGCATGAACATTATATCTGGATCTTGTTTGATGCGTGACGGTTATTCATTTAAATCAGAGAATAATGGCTGTTCTATTTATATGAGTAATATCTTTTATGGCCATGCACCCTTGAAGAGTGGTCTATTTATATTGAATCTCCATAGTAGTGATTGATGTCTACTACACAACCTTCTTCTTGTAGACGTTGTTGGGCCTCCAAGTGCAGAGGTTTGTAGGACAGTAGCAAATTTCCCTCGAGTGGATGACCTAAGGTTTATCAATCCGTGGGAGGCATAGGATGAAGATGGTCTTTCTCAAACAACCCTGCAACCAAGTAACAAAGAGTCGCTTGTGTCCCCAACACACCAAATACAATGGTAAATTGTATAGGTGCACTAGTTCGGCGAAGAGATGGTGATACAAGTGCAATATGGATGGTAGATATAGGTTTTTGTAATCTGAAATTATAAAAACAGCAAGGTAACTAATGAGAAAAGTGAGCGTAAACGGTATTGCAATGCTAGGAAACAAGGCCTAGGGTTCATACTTTCACTAGTGCAAGTTCTCTCAGCAATAATAACATAATTGGATCATATAACTATCCCTCAACATGCAACAAAGAGTCACTCCAAAGTCACTAATAGCGGAGAACAAACGAAGAGATTATGGTAGGGTACGAAACCACCTCAAAGTTATCCTTTCTGATCGATCTATTCAAGAGTCCGTAGTAAAATAACATGAAGCTATTCTTTCCTTTCGATCTATCATAGAGTTCATACTAGAATAACACCTAAAGACATAAATCAACCGAAACCCTAATGTCACCTAGATACTCCAATGTCACCACAAGTATCCGTGGGTATGATTACACGATATGCATCACACAATCTCAGATTCATCATCTATTCAACCAACACAAAGTACTTCAAAGAGTGCCCCAAAGTTTCTACCGGAGAGTCAAGACGAAAACGTGTGCCAACCCCTATGCATAAGTTCATTGAACCCGCAAGTTGATCACCAAAACATACATCAAGTAGATCACGTGAATATCCCATTGTCACCACAAATAAGCACGGCAAGACATACATCAAGTGTTCTCAAATCCTTAAAGACTCAAACCAACAAGACAACTTCAAAGGTAAAACTCAATCCATTACAAGAGAGTAGAGGGGGAGAAACATCATAAGATCCAACTATAATAGCAAAGCTCGCGATACATCAAGATCGTGCCGAATCAAGAACATGAGAGAGAGAGAGAGAGAGATCAAATACATAGCTACTGGTACATACCCTCTGCCCCGAGGGTGAACTACTCCCTCCTCGTCATGGAGAGCGCCGAGATGATGAAGATGGCCACCGGTGAGGGATCCCCCCTCCGGCAGGGTGCCGGAACAGGGTCTCGATTGGTTTTTGTTGGCTATAGAGGCTTGCGGCGGCGGAACTCCCGATCTATTCGGTTCCCCGATGTTTTTATGGTATGTGGACATATATAGGCAAAAGAAGTCGGTCAGGGGAGCCACGAGGGGCCCACGAGGGTGGGGGCGCGCCTCCCTGCCTCGTGGCCACCTCGAAGCTTTCCTGACGTCTACTCCAAGTCTCCTGGATTGCTTCCGTTCCAAAAATAACTCTCCCGAAGGTTTCATTCCGTTTGGACTCCGTTTGATATTCCTTTTCTTCGAAACACTGAAATAGGCAAGAAAACAACAATTTGGGCTGGGCCTCCGGTTAATAGGTTAGTCCCAAAAATAATATAAAATTGTATAATAAAGCCCATAAACATTCAAAACAGATAATATAATAGCATGGAACAATCAGAAATTATAGATACGTTGGGGACGTATCAGTGATACACATATTCATAATATTGAAGCCAAAAGATGCAGAGTTGATAATGATAGTGCAACTTATTTGTGGCACTGCCGTTTAGGTCATATTGGTGTAAAGCGCATGAAGAAACTCCAATCTGATGGACTTTTGGAATCACTTGGTACTTGTGAACCATGCCTCATCGGCAAGATGGCTAAAACGCCGTTCTCCGGAACAATGGAGCGAGCAACAGATTTGTTGAAAATCATATATACTGATGTATGTAGTCCGATGAATGTTGACACTCGCGGCGGGTATCGTTATTTTCTCACCTTCACAGATGATTTGAGCAGATATGGGTATATCTACTTGATGAAACATAAGTCTGAAACATTTGAAAAGTTCAAAGAATTTCAGGGTGAAGTGGAAAATCATCATAACAAGAAAATAAAGTTTCTACGATATGATTGTGGAGAAGAATATTTGAGTTACGAGTTTGGTCTTCATTTGAAACAATGCGGAATAGTTTCGCAACTCACGCCACCCGGAACACCACAGCGTAATGGTGTGTCCGAACGTCATAATCGTACTTTACTAGATATGATGCGATCTATGATGTCTCTTACTGATTTACCATTATCGTTTTGGGGTTATGCTTTAGAGACGGCTGCATTCACGTTAAATAGGGCACCATCTAAATCCGTTGAGACGACACCTTATGAACTGTGGTTTGGCAAGAAACCAAAGTTGTCGTTTCTTAAAGTTTGGGGCTGCGATGCTTATGTGAAAAAGCTTCAACCTGATAAGCTCGAACCCAAATTGGAGAAATGTGTCTTCATAGGATACCCAAAAGAGACTGTTGGGTACACCTTCTATCACAGATCTGAAGGCAAGATATTCGTTGCTAAGAATGGATCCTTTCTAGAGAAGGAGTTTCTCTCGAAAGAAGTGAGTGGGAGGAAAGTACAACTTGATGAGGTAACTGTAACTGCTCCCTTATTGGAAAGTTGTTCATCACAGAAATCTATTCCTGTGGCTCCAACACCAATTAGTGTGGAAGCTAATGATGATGATCATGTAACTTCAGATCAAGTTACTACTGAACCTCGTAGGTCAACCAGAGTAAGATCCACACTAAAGTGGTACGGTAATCCTGTTCTGGAGGTCATGTTACTTGACCATGACGAACCTACAAATTATGAGGAAGCGATGATGAGCCCAGATTCCGCAAAATTGCTTGAGGCCATGAAATCTGAGATGGTATCCATGTATGAGAACAAAGTGTGGACTTTGGTTCACTTGCCCGATGATCGGCAAGCCATCGAGAATAAATGGATCTTCAAGAAGAAGACAGACGCTGATGGTAACGTTACTGTCTACAAAGCTTGACTTGTTGCGAAAGGTTTTCGACAAGTTCAAGGAGTTGACTACGATGAGACCTTCTCGCCCGTAGCGATGATTAAGTCCGTCCGAATCATGTTAGCAATTGCCGTATTTAATGATTATGAAATTTGGCAAATGGATGTAAAGATTGCATTCCTGAATGGATTTCTGGAAGAAGAGTTGTATATGATGCAACCTGGAGGTTTTATCGATCCAAAGGATGCTAACAAATTGTGCAAGCTCCAGCGATCCATTTATGGACTGGTGCAAGCATCTCGGAGTTGGAATAAACGTTTTGATAGTGTGATCAAAGCATATGGTTTTATATAGACTTTTGGAGAAGCCTGTATTTACAAGAAAGTGAGTGGGAGCTCTGTAGCATTTCTAATATTATATGTGGATGACATATTGTTGATTGGAAATGATATAGAATTTCTGGATAGTATAAAAGGATACTTGAATAAGAGTTTTTCATTGAAATACCTCGGTGAAGCTGCTTATATATTAGGCATGAATATCTATAGGGATAGATCAAGACGCTTAATTGGACTTTCACAAAGCACATACCTTGATAAAGTTTTGAAGAAGTTCAAAATGGATCAAGCAAATAAAGGGTTCTTGCCTGTGTTACAAGGTGTGAAGTTGAGTCAGACTCAATGCCCGACCACTTTAGAAGATAGAGAGAAAATGAAAGGTGTTCCCTATGCTTCAGTCATAGGCTCTATCATATATGCAATGCTGTGTACCAGACCTGATGTGTGCCTTGCTATTAGTTTAGCAGGGAGGTACCAAAGTAATCCAGGAGTGGATCACTGGACAACGGTCAAGAACATCCTGAAATACCTGAAAAGGACTAAGGATATGTTTCTCGTTGATGGAGGTGGCAAAGAGCTCGTCGTAAATGGTTACGTTGATGCAAGCTTTGACACTGATCCGGATGACTCTAAGTCACAAACCGGATACGTGTTTATATTGAACGGTGGAGCTGTCAGTTGGTGCAGTTCTAAGCAAAGCGTTGTCGCGGGATCTACGTGTGAAGAGGAGTACATAGCTGCTTCGGAAGCAACAAATGAAGGAGTCTGGATGAAGGAGTTCATATCCAATCTAGGTGTCATACCTAGTGCATCGGGTCCAATGAAAATCTTTTGTGACAATACTGGTGCAATTGCCTTGGCAAAGGAATCCAGATTTCACAAGAGAACCAAGCACATCAAGAGACGCTTCAATTCCATCCGTGATCAAGTCAAGGAGGGAGACATAGAGATTTGCAAGATACATACGGATCTGAACGTTGCAGACCCGTTGACTAAGCCTCTCTCATGAGCAAAACATGATCAGCACCAAGACTCCATGGGTTTTAGAATTATTACTGTGTAATCTAGATTATTGACTCTAGTGCAGGTGGGAGACTGAAGGAAATATGCCCTAGAGGCAATAATAAAGTTGTTATTTATATTTCCTTATATCATGATAAATGTTTATTATTCATGCTAGAATTGTATTAACCGGAAACTTAGTACATGTGTGAATACATAGACAAAAAGAGTGTCACTAGTATGCCTCTACTTGACTAGCTCGTTGAATCAAAGATGGTTATGTTTCCTTTCCATAGACATGAGTTGTCATTTGATTAACGGGATCACATCATTGGATAATGATGTGATTGACTTGACCCATTCTGTTAGCTTAGCATTTGATCGTTTGGTATGTTGCTATTGCTTTCTTCATGATTTATACATGTTCCTATGACTATGAGATTATGCAACTCCCGAATACCGGAGGAACACTTTGTGTGCGACCAAACGTCACAATGTAACTGGGTGATTATAAAGGTGATCTACAGGTGTCTCCGATGGTACTTGTTGAGTTGGCATAGATCAAGATTAGGATTTGTCACTCCGATTGTTGGAGAGGTATCTCTGGGCCCTCTCGGTAATGCACATCATTATAAGCCTTGCAAGCAATGTGACTAATGAGTTAGTTGCAGGATGATGCATTACAGAACGAGTAAAGAAACTTGCCGGTAACGAGATTGAACTAGGTATTGAGATACCGGCGATCAAATCTTGGGCAAGTAACATACCGATGACAAAGGGAACAATGTATGTTGTTATGCGGTTTGAACGATAAAGATCTTCGTAGAATATGTAGGAACAAATATGAGCATCCAGGCTCCGCTATTGGTTATTGACCGGAGATGAGTCTCGGTCATGTCTACATAGTTCTCGAACCCGTAGGGTCCGCACGCTTAACGTTAGGTGACGATCGGTATTATGAGTTTATGTGTTCTGATGTACCGAAGGTAGTTCGGAGTCCCGGATATGATCACGGACATGATGAGGAGTCTCAAAATGGTCGAGACATAAAGATCGATATATTGGATGACTATATTTGGACATCGGAATGGTTCCGGGTGAGATCGGGCATATACCGGAGTACCGGGAGATTACCGGAACCCCCCGAGAGGTATATGGGCCTTATTGGGCCATGGTGGGAGTGGAGGAGGGGGAGGCTCGACCCCCCTTTCCTTCCTCCTTCCTCCCCCTTCCTTCCACTCCTAGTCCAACTAGGGAAGGGGGGGAATCCTACTCCCGGTGGGAGTAGGACTCCCCATAGGGCGCGCCATAGGAGGGCCGGCCCTCCCCCTCCTCCACTCCTTTATATACGGGGGAGGGGGGCACCACATAGACACACAAGTTGATCCTTGATCTCTTAGCCGTGTGCGGTGCCCCCCTCCACCATAATCCACGTCGGTCATATCATCGTAGTGCTTAGGCGAAGCCCTGCGCCGGTAGCTTCATCATCACCGTCATCACGCTGTCGTGCTGACGAAGCTCTTCCCCGACACTCTACTGGATCGTGAGTTCGTGGGATGTCACTGAGCCGAACGTGTGCAGATCGCGGAGGTGCCGTACCTTCGGTGCTAGGATCGGTTGATCGTGAAGACGTACGACTACATCAACCGCGTTGTCATAACGCTTCCGCTTACGGTCTACGAAGGTACGTAGACAACACTCTCCCCCTCGTTGCTATCCATCACCATGATCTCGCGTGTGCGTAGGAAAATTTTGAAATTACTACGTTCCCAACACTAACTCCATAAATTGGCTATATGCCAACATAATCTGAGATAGTTTCCATACACATAATTCAAGCTTAGAACTTGATGAACCCTTCAATAGACTTCGATTCCAAAGAATAGTAATGGATCTATAGACTGACAAAAATAAAAATGTTTTATAATGCTTGACTTGTTACAAATAGTTTATTACAAGATCAAGGAGTTGACTATGACGAGATTGTCTCATCATAGCAGTACTAAATATTTTAATTATGAGATATAATAGATGGATGCCAAAATGATTCCCATGAGATGGAAATAGAACCAAGGTTGTATATTTAGTACGCGCTAAGATAATGTTGTCGATCTAGACGATGTTAGTAAGTGTGCAAACTTCAAGAGATCCTATAATGATCTGAAGCAAGCATAGTGGAGTTAGAACCTTCGTTTTGATGAAATTGTCAAATAATTTGATTTCATCGAGGAAAGCGAAGATGCTTGTATTTACAAGAAAGTAAGTTGGAGCATGATAATATTTCTAAACACTATATGTGCATGAAACATTGTTGATTGGAAATTATATAAATTTCTTGACACGGATTAAGACTAAACTAGTTTTTCAGCAAAGTACTTGGGCAATATATTGTCCTGGTATTAGGCATAATGATAGATGGAGATACTAATTTCTAAACGGGATTAGCCAAAATACAGATTGACAGAATACTAAAGCAATTTAATATGAAATACGCAAGAAGAGTTTCTGTCAAAGTCGCATGTAAGAGTTTTAAGCAAGAATCGGTATCAACACTGACCCGCAAAATACATGATTTCAATCACACTTGTGTTAAATACTATGTTCATTGGTATGTAAACAACTAGATATGTCTAGTAGTCCAAGCAAGTTGTGAGTAAAATTACCAGAATGACCAAATTGTTGATTATATGACAAAGTGAAAATGTCATGAAGTACTAACGACAAGTTTCTCGCATACGGAGAAGATGAAGAGATTGTTGTAAGGAGTTACATCAATACAAGCTCCTTGTAAGTAGTACATTGATAAAATATCCATCAGTGCTCTAAGTAATTCTTGGTTTCACTTAAACGATTTATGGTGGCACGGTAAGTTGAAATTGGTCCAAGAAAGTTACTGTGGTGAATTCTATAACAAAAGGCTAAGTATATTGTTGCTTTAGAAGCAATAGAGGATGGTGAATCAAAGGTTCATTTATGAACTTGGTATGATTGTGCAAATGGAACAATGTTCTCAATTGTGGTTCCATAGCTCACTCAAAGGAATCAAAGGTCATGCCGGTGATTCAATATGTACAAAGCATGTTTCACAAATTATAAATTATTGTGAAAGCATGATAGATGCACAAATATGCAAATGATACACATGGATCTGAAGTTGTCAAGATCTGATAGGACGAGGGCTCTACAAGCAAAGCATGAACAAACATCAGATATGCATTGGTATAAAAGAAAATGCGCTAACTAGATTATTGACTCTAGTGTAAGTGGGAGACTATAGGAAATAAGCCCTAGAGGCAATAATAATGTATTATTATATTTCCATTTTCGTAATTAAGGGTTTATATTTCATGCTATAACTGCTATGATCACTCTTCTCCCTTTGATTGAGCCCTTGAAGTTGAGAAGATGCTCCACTTTCCGATCAATTTCCTCTTGCATGCTCATGACCATGATCATGTCCACTTCTTCGTCCGAATCCGAGGAATTGAAGAACTCATCTTAAATCATTTGAGCAAGCTCCATCGGTTCATACTCCTCGTCCGACGAAGCATCAAAAATCCATCGTTTTCCATAATGAGATCACAAAAAATCCGGTCAAACACATCAAGTGCAAGGCGGAGCCAGAGAGTTGCTGGATGTACCGCGGTCACGTCCAGGCCAGCAACTATGTCCCCCATGGCGAGGACGGGCAACAGGACTGCTCTGCCAGAGCTGGCGGCGCAGAGTCTAGGAACGACTGTGGAGCGCGCACATTTGTGGAGCTGCGAGACTGGCGGCATGCAGGAGGAAGAAGAGAGGAGATAACAAATGGGATCCGGTAGGTCTGGGGGTGGATTTTGTGCAATTTGGAGTGGGGGCGGGCTGTCGGGTCCGACATGATGGGCATGCCCGGACGCCCTCATATCCGTCCCACATTTGGTGTGAATATGAGGGATGTCGGTCAGTCCGGGCGTTTGAGAACCGTTTGAGGCGCACGTCTAGGTCAAAATTTCGTGACCTGACAGTGACCGGGCGGTCTGCCCAGACGTATAAGGCGGCTTTGAGGCTGCCGGCTGTAGATCCTCTAAGGCGATTGAACTCTGCGTGGGCTGGCTCGGTCACTTTCGAGGGATTACAAATGGCCCAAGACAAACAGGACCTGCTTCACACAAACATGCTTGCAAGCGCAGACACGTATATTATATCTGTAAGAAACGCGAACACGAAACCGAGGCATGAGCTCATACAGGCACACACCAACAGCTAGCCTCATATGGAGGTCTTTGTTTCACACAAATATCTAAGGCTCGACCAACACCCGGTCTGACATTTTTTTTAAATGTCCGTGCTGGTTTCAGAGCCATCACGTAGCTAGCTAGAGTAGGATTCGAACTAGCGGCCGCCTCGGGTTAACTTTGCTTGCCCTTACTACTGTACTATATATACATCTAAACACACCGTGAAAATTGGAAAGCA
The DNA here is from genome assembly GCF_018294505.1 of Triticum aestivum. Lineage (NCBI taxonomy): Eukaryota > Viridiplantae > Streptophyta > Magnoliopsida > Poales > Poaceae > Triticum > Triticum aestivum. The sequence goes on from NC_057814.1 coordinate 637,689,403, forward strand.
GTACACAAAGCACCAAGGCTAGCTAGCAATTAGCCAGCTTGGGCTTAGCTTCTGGCCGGCTACCCATCGTGTACATACGTACGCTTCGTCGCCATTGCCGCACGTACTCGTCAGACTGGGCCAACAGCAGCTGCCAAGCTCGGAAGTGAAAAATCGAGCTAGCGGCCACCATGGCACCAGGACCGCTGCCGGAGTATCATTTGAGAAAAAAAGGACCGCTGCCGGCCCTCCCGGACGAGCTCGTACAAGAGATCCTGCTCCACATCCCGCCCGACGACCCGGCCAGCCTCCTCCGTGCCTCCCTCGTCTGCAAGTCCTGGAGCGAGGCCGTCTCCCAACGCTGGTTCCGGCGCAGCTTCCACGATCTCCATCCATCGCCCACCGTGCTCGGGGTTCTTCATGACTGGCACGATGAGGCCATCCCTACCTTCATCCCCGCCACCGCGTCGCCGTTCTCCCTCGCCGCCCCCGACCGCTTGCTCTGGCAGGCCGTCGACTGCCGCCACGGCCGCGCCCTCTTCATCTCCAAGGGTCGTACCGAAGAATTCCTCGTCTGGGAGCCAATCACGGGTGCCCAGCAGCGCGTAGCTGTGCCCGTGGCCTTCCAGTTCGGCCACACCACGGCAGCCGTGTTCTGCGCAGCAGACGGGTGCAACCACCACGAATGCCACGGGAGTCCCTTCCGGGTGGTCTTCGTTTCCTCCATCTATGACAAAGACGCTGACGACGACCCGTTTACCACGTCGGTGTGCGTCTACTCGTCTGAGGCTGCAGCCTGGGGAGAGCCGACCTTAATGCACCACGAATTCATCGTGGACTTCACATATTATTCCAGCGTGCTTGTTGGGAGGTCTTTCATGTACTTCATGACATGTGGTGGGTTTATCCTTGAGTATGACTTGGCAAGACATGGGCTGACTTGGTTCGACACACCAGACTCTTGCTACTCTAAGGGTTGGCCCACTTGCAACCTCATGCTGGCGGAGGAAGGTGGACTGGGACTCGTCGAAGAATTGGATCCGCATCTGCAATTGTGGTCATGGGAGGTGACGGATGCCCGATGGGTACCGGGCGAATCATCTACCTGGAAAGTTTCTCCCTAAATGGTGCTCCAGTGAGTGCATCATGTCCGGCGCATGTGCTGGGCTTTGCCGAGGGAGCAAACACCATTTTCGTGACCATGGCTGCTGGCCTCTTCGCAGTCCAAGTACAATCAGGGAAGACGGCCAGGGTGTGTGATGATCATGGATACGGTAAGCTGATTCCGATCGTCGGCCTTTACACTCCTATGCCCCGAGGTGAGCACATCAGAAAATTGTCGGCTTCGAGCGGTCAGCTCTCCATCAATGGAAACTTCCCTGAGGGAGGTTAGGTTTGGGTATTTAGCTTGTGCCCATGGGATGGTTGATCCAGCTTGAAATGCACCACTACCACCTGTCAAAGACAATTCATGTTCTGCATACATCATACGCCTCCAAGGACTAGCTATCAGACATGTGTACATGAGTTAATTTGGAAGTGTGAGGCACGGGGGGCATATATAGGCCTAGGGCGGGGTTTTTTTTTCAATGTTTCAACAGATTTGTATAATGGTAGTGGAAAAAGATTGTCGGCGTGGACCTTTCAAGCTTTTTTTTTTTGCGGGGATGGACCTTTCAAGCTGTACTCTCATATAATAATAAGACATATGACCAGGCCTTGTACACAATTTAAATCCCTAGATTCCCTTTTGTGAATATTGGAACTTGTAAAGCAATTATTTTTCTTATGTCGGCATAGAACTTTCAGGCTTGTAACATAAAAGGAGATATATGGCCAGGCGTTGTCCACCATTTTAATCTGTGTAGGTTCCCCTTAAATTTTAGAACCACGATTTGGCATCGTTAGGTTGAAACAACGTATTAAACATTCCCATGAAGTTTATGTTTACCTTTTTTGTTAGGTTTGTGTGGCCATCACGACATCATGCCAACGGCGAACGAAGCATTGTACAAAATAAACATTTCATGATTCTTTGATCTTGTGTGGATGCCGCATTCTATCTTTATATAGTCGTTCTTCTGGCATCTATTTCCATGTGTTTGGTGTTCTTTCTGGTTTGGCAGCTTACCTTGCGACGGTCGCAACCAAAGATTTTATGTTCCCACTCCTTGAGGTGGGAGGCACATGAGGTTCTTTGAAAGCCTCGGAAGAGGTGTATTTGACAAATTTAGGTTCTCACTCTTTGGCGTAGACCAAAACCTAATGATGGAAATTTTACCTATGGGCATGGGCACCCCACTCGCATGGGTATGGTATGGGCACATATTTATGCCCATAGTCAGTACCCAAACTCTACCCGACTAGTCATGGGTAGGGCAAGGGTACGATTTTGTGCCCATGGGTATGCCCAGACCCTGCCCGGTTATCTTTGGGTATACCTGGCCACGGGAAATCTGGCCCGACCCGGCACGGTCTGGTCTTACCCACGGGCCGAGCTTGGGCCTAGGTTTTGAGCCCGAATGACATGGCAGGCCGGGTTTGGGCTTGACATATGTGCATCTTAGGGAAGAGGCCCGGCCTGAGGCCCGAGGCCCGGCGGGCTTTTCCGCTAACGGGCCAGGCTTGGGCTTGAAATCTAGGCCCAAAGGCCGGGTTCGGGCCTAGGTTTTCTGATGCGAGCTTTTTCAGGCCCGGCCCAGCCCGAGTTACGGCCAGGTATATCTTTGGGCCTTATGTGTAGTAAACACTAAGGTACCTAATGTTTCTATATATTAGGTTGCATTTCCCACCCACATCCTCCTCCCAATAATCAATTCTCCAACCATGGAAATCTCTAGTGGCTGGTGCCTCCATCAAACATTGGACTAGCATTTACAGCACCATCTTTCGATGTTGTGTTGATCTTCCCAATGCGTACCAATCGGGCACATATACCCATAGGGCATGGACATGGATATTTACCCGATGGGTAGGTATGGGCAGATTTTACGCCATCAGAAACACGAGTATGAGTATGGGATTATTTTACCCGCACCATACCCTACCCATTGACATCCTTAGTAAAACATATGAGTCAGGTTAACAAAAAGTGTACATGTCTGGTCTTCTGTATTATTGTCATTGGAGACCTGGAGGGGCATCAAAATGTGAATTAAGATATGTTGCTTCAAAAGGAACTTGATGAAGCCTGCAATTTTCCTTGGCTTTATTTTTGGACGCGGCAATATCTCATATGACTAAGAATTATCTATTTTTTGGTCGATTTTACAGGTTTGTTCATACCGATCAAGAAAAATATTCACCGGTCATAACATTATATTTATCTAGTAAAACTAGAATGGATATTTTCCGACCAAACATCACACCGAAGGGCCTCAGATGGCATTCGTTCTAAAATTCAGATAGTTCCCGGATTCGGTCATGGATAGAGATAGTTCTCTTTGTGTTAGACTACGGGTTTGGTTTTGACATTATACCATCATGTTCAGAATTATATTGAGTTCAATCGGAGATTTTCCAGATAATACCGTAGAGAGTTCGAGGATAGACTACACAGCCATTGTTTCAACCCATAAAACCATGCACTGGCTAAAGACACACATGCAGACTTGAGGGGCATTAGGCAAGTCATAGTGGGGAGTAACTTAGACTAGTAACATGTATATGTTACTAGTCTATTTTAGTATTTCACAGTGGGTAGTGTCATAGCTATGATAACCTAGAGAGCTTCATTTATTACTTTATAGAGTCACTTTACATTAGGAACCGCTATTAGAGATGCATTGGACATGAATTTGTTGAATGAAAGCCTGCCAAATGACAATGCTATTATACGGTTGCTAACTGTTGGTTAGGTCCTTCCTATAACTTGCAAATCTAATAGCTAAAATAATTTGGATGATGTGGCTTAAAGTTGTTCTTTGAATTGAACAATACATTTTGTTTTTATAATATACTAGCACATATGTCCGTGCGTTGCAACGAAAGAGATATTTTTTTCCCGAGAAGCAGCTAGAAAGATAATTGATTTGTCCACCAAAAATTGTCTCCGCAGCGGTGCGTGATAGAGCGAGGAGTTGCGGTCTTCTCGTGGGTCATGTCTAACCCGCGAGATCTTGATAGTGGTGGGGTTGGTCGGCGTGGCAGAGACCATCCAACTAGTACCTTTTTTTCCTCCGGCTCGACCTTCGTATTGCGGTTGTGCCTTCCTCATCATTTGGTTGTTGCGCGGCAACCTTTAGGACACAGTCGCTTCGACCACTCACTCCTACAATGGCATAACCGGAGTGGTTACTAATTAATTGCATCGCATAAATCCGGTTTCATTAGCATAATCATCCCATAACTAGGCATGATTGTCCCTTCTTTATCAGGGTTTATTCTCTTTGATTATTTTAGCACTCACGTGCCCATAGTTTTTTTTAATTGGAGCAAAACCAACATTTTCTCTTTTATTGGCATGTGACCGCATGTTTTTTCAATTATAGCCAACCGCCATATTCTCGTTGGCACATGCAAGCTACCACCAGCAATAATTTAGGGAGTTCATCGTTCTGCTCATGATTCTCGAGACAACTTCCTTATTATCAGACAACCTCCTTTTTTTCAGGCAACCTAGAGACATATCAAAACATGTGTAATTTAGTATAAAGCTCCAAGGTGGGACTATTCCTCTCATAATTTCAAGCTAGATGAGTTGGTTTTGTCCATCCGCACAACAGGGAAGGACCATAGTTCAGTCCCCTCCCGACCTAAATTATTTGCTGCTCATCTGTCTGACAGAAAGGTAAATGCGTGGTAGGCCCAGTTCGGCGCACCTGGGGACAAATGTAAAAAATTCAGGAACTAAGTGCGGAACGGACGGAACAAAATCAATACATATAATTTGCTTTTCTTGAGCCAACTGCATGAGAGCTACTATATGATGCTATTTCCGTGAAATAGCGCATGGGACGCACGACAGTTCGTGTCTGGGCCAACCCACTGGTTGACACCGAAATGACCTGTGTTGTAAGGCGCGGGTAAAAATTAAAAAAAACAGCGCGTTGAACGATCGAACTGATGACATCAAAGTCCCGACTAGGTGCTGCTAGCCACTAGAACAAGCGTGTACTGCTAACCAATGAACAATGAGAATATTTAAGAACACATTGCAGTGTCAGAATCGTTTTTTTTCTAAAATATGAATTGTCAAATACTCTTGGAAACGTGATTTTTTTAAAATTCCGATTATTTGAATATTCCGTACATTTTTCGAAGAACATTGAAAAATATTGAAACAGGGTCATTTTCTGAAATTCACAACCATGTTTTGAGAACATGAACCTTATATAAAAACACGAACATTTTTTAAATTTGTGAAGAATTTTTGAAACTGGGAACATGTTTTGAACATTCAGATCAACTATATCAAATGAGTTTTCTGAAACACGGACATTATTTTGAATATATGAACATTTTCTCGCATTTGGAACATTTTTTAAATTGCAATTTTTAAATCTAGAATTTTTTTGGATTTTAAAGTGTTTTTTTTACAAAAATGGGAACATTTTTTGAATTTTGAAACGAGAAGAAAATTTCAAAGTTCAAAAAAATTAAAAGAGGAATAGAATTTTGAAAGTCTGAACATGTTTCGAAAATTTGAACAACAATTCAAATGCTGAACAGTTTTTGAAAATTATGAATTTACAGAAACAAGAAAAAGAAAATTAAATTTGGAAAGGAAAAAAGAAAAAAGAAGCAGGAAAGAAAAAGATTTTTTTTAACATTTGGATGATGTAGCTTTATGTTGTGCTTTGAATTTAACCACACATTGGGTTTTTAGAATACACTTGTAAATTTACGTGCATTGCACGTTAGAACTTGGATAACCAGCAAAGATTAGCATACTGTTATGGTATATATTATAATAGGTAAGTGAACATTTTGAAGCAGATGCATAAAGTATAAGATACAAAACTTGGGTAAAATAAACCAGCCTTGTTGTGTCCAAGTGGTATCTTTTTATGTATCTCATATTGCAGTTTTTAATAGAAAATAACAAGCATAGCTAGTGTTGCACTTGGAAAGATAAATGTGACCATGAAGGTACCTTTGTGGCCTTGAACACAAAGAAATAACTATCAATTAAAAGTAAATGATAGTTTTGTTAGAAAAAGACGTGGGGAGAGTCTACATATAGAAGAGTCTATAAAAAAATTAGAAAAGTTTTTTGAGTTTTATGCAGAATGTTCGTAGAGTTTAAGCACAATACTAAACTCTTCTAGATAGTACATGTGGCCGAAAATTGTGTAGTAAAGAGAAGATCCAATAGCTAGCAACATCCGGATTTGCCACCTGTCCACCATCGCATCGGCTTCGTCCAACGGCTGATATTCAAGTTATTCATAGAGTACATAGTAGTACAGATATAGTAGATACTATATAGGTACTGGTGTGACTGATTGGTTTGCTACAAAAAGGAATTCCAAGGAAGCGCTTCTATGCAGTCCTTCATGCTATGGCGGAAGTAGAAGCTGGTGGGCTTGTTATTGAAAATGTTGAATCCTGGAGGAGTGCAACCAAACAGACAAAGGTGGAGTTTGCTTATAGTTAAGTTCAGTTACATTTGGTGTCTCTTCTATAATTCTATTAATGGAATCTTGGCAGCCCTCATGTTAACTTTAGAAAAAGGTTAACCTTAGTGTGGGATGTGGAATTCCCTTTCTGTGATTTTAGCCGTTGGTTTTTTTTATCCTTTTTGTGTTTTCTCGCGACCTACTCCTTTTATGTTTTTAGTTATTTTGCGCAATCTATTTGGTCTTGCAGAGCGTGGAGGGCCTTGTAAAGCTTTCAAAATAAGTTGGGCCTTGGGGTCTTTCCTCCAAAATTCGCCTAATATTATTTTATTTTATTTTCTCAGTCATGCATATACACTACTAAGAAATTATATATGCTCTTATCAAGTGCACAGTCGAGCAAACATGCACGATTTTTCAAGGCGTCATCGTCATCATCACCTATGTTGTGCTAGGATGAGTTTGGAAAAAAAAGGAAGGGGGGGGGGGGGGGGGGGGGGCAACGCCCAAGCCACAGAGCCGAGCGAGCTGGTGACTGTACTAGGTGCGCCAATTTAATAAGTTATGTTCTCTGGTTTTCCCGATTTCCGGAACCTTTTAGAAGTTTCGGGTCCAGTTTTTTTTCATTACTGCTTTTTGCAGGATTTTGCTACGTTCAGTAAAATCCAAAATAGTTCCCAATTTTAGAAAATGTTCATGTTTAATTTTCCACAATTTCTATTTTTCCAAACTTTTAATAAATGTTCTCTCATTTGAAAAAAAATCTCCTATATATAAAATATGCTAACATTTCACAAAAAGGTTCTCAAGTATTAAAATGTTCATTTTTTAAGTGTAAATAAGTTTTCAGTTATTCTAGAAAATGAAAATTAAAACCCCACAAAAACAGAGGAAAATAAAAAAACAGAGCTAGAGCTCGCTCGCGACTATGTGTTGCTCCATGGGCCGGCCTACCCGAGCGAAACTTGTGCTGATTGGCGGAGTGTCAAATAGGGCCTTCCCTAAGAAACATCATCATATATATTCAGCACAACATTGTCTCAAATAATAATAATTCCCTGCAACAAAAATTATGAATGCTATAAAAAATATTAAAATTCAACATGTTCTGAATAAATAGCTAATATTATTATGTGATTAATTTTGGAAGTATAACAGAAATTTTACACCGAAAAGGGTCAGCCTCCATGAAATTGCCACAGCCCCCCCTTTTTTTTATCTTTTCGCAAAAAACATCTTCTCGCAGCCATTCCTCTCCCCTTCCTGCAAAGCTGCAATCATAAATCGAAAACCTAACCCGATCTGAAATCTCAGAAATTAGTTACTCGCTTGATGCAAGAACAATACATAGATGACCAGTGTTAAGTTTTCAATGTCTTGCATGATTGGTTTCCTTTGAGCGGCATGCCCTTCTAAAGTTTAGAAACAGCGTCATATTTTCTCAGTTTTGTAATCCAAACCATATTGTTCGAATATATACGCTTACAGAATAACATACCTGTTTCCCAAATTCAGGACCGACAACGAGTATATATATACATCTTGTTCTGTCGTCAAACGCACATGTTCTAGCAATAATAATATACATGTAAACATTCGGTCTCCATCGAGGATGGCTGCAGTGTTCTTCTCCCTTCCTTCCCCAGCCCTTCGTGTCATGCATTCAACATTGATTGCAGAGGAATGTGCCGATTCGCCGCATTGACTATCCAACTAACCGGATGAGGAGCTCAAAGGCAGATGTCGCGACACCGCCCTGTTTCTTTCTATCTAGCCTAACCTGACCATCTTCATCTTGCTTTGTTGTTTCTTCTAGGTCTGGTTATTTCTCAGTGAATACGGTAAGAGCAGCGATCTCCCGTACGCGACAGGGAGCGCAAGCACCTTCTTCGCCTTCCCAACATAGGCCCTCTTGGTGAAGTTGTTGTAGTCATTCGCTTCGATCTCATCGAGGATCTGCCGGTACAACAACAGAGAGGCCCAAACCTGCAATTGCAATGCAATGCAAAACCATATTATCTTCCATTTGAGCCCCTAATTTTTTTTCAATGATTATTATACCAAGGTGTGGGAGGCGACCCCCCATGAACTACACGTAGCATCATTTTTGCTACTGATAATTAACAATGATGAGAGATCTATATGTAGTTTTGTTTCACATTCAAGTCGTGGCTTTAGGGCACTTACCGGCCACCGGCTCTCCTTCCTAAGCTCAGTCACCCCTCGCTCCGCCTCCTCGAAGAACATCCTCGCCCTCTTGATCTGCCTCTTCATGAATTTCCTCCACTTGTCGGTGACGACTCCTTTGAAGATGTCTTCATCGGAGAGCCCCGCCTCCGCAAGCTCGTCTTGTGGCAAATATATCCTCCCTCTTCTTGCACTGCAAATTATTCCAAACACCAGAAAATTCAGGATAGTGCTATCTGAAAATATCCGTATCATGATTGTACAATGGAAAACCATTGCACTGCAATTGCATTGGTAGTCAATGAGTTGCTTACTCTTCTCCAACATCCCTGAGTATGTTGGTGAGCTGGTTCGCGAGGCCAAGAGCCAGAGCGGCGCCATAGACGCTCTCGGCTGTCGCCTTGGACTCCGGCGCAATGCCCATCACCGGGACGCTCATCAACCCCACGGTGCCGGCAACATAGTAGCAGTACATGTAGAGCTCGTCAAAGTTCTTGTACCTCGCCTTCTTAAGGTCCGTCCGCATCCCGTCGATCATGTCCTTGAAGGGCTGGCATATGTAAAAGTAATTGGTCATTTAGAAAATCAATAATATAGTTCATAAGTAGTAGTGCTAAGAACGACCAAGACCTTTTTGAAAAAGAAGAGTATTTGACAAAAAACTACCACATTAGGGGTTGCCGTCCCACAGAACTACCACATTCAAAAAAGTGACTGATAACTATCAAAAATTTCTAATTTTGTGACTAAAAACTACCACGGGACATGCGGGACCCACCTGTCAGGGCTGACGTGGCGGCAAAGTCAACTCTGTTTATTTTGACCGTTACATTGACCGTTATTACAAGTGAGGCCCACCTGTCAGCATCACTCTTCTTCTTTCTCCTCCTTTCTCTAGCATTTCCTCGAACACCTTGTGTGCATCCGGGCTTGAGCTCCGAACTCCTCCATGGTGACGCCCCGGCGCAGCACGTCACTGGCGTTGGTTGGGGACAGGAACGGTGGCGCAACCAAGGTGGCTGGAGCTGTGGAAGCGGCCGCCGAAGCTGACGAAATTTCCTCCGAGGCCGTCGACGCCACCACCCGACGCAGCTCCTCGACGACGGTCTCCTTGAGGATTTTGTGCTCGAGCAAGTCGGTGTGCAGGCGGGACTCTCGCTCTTGCAGCTCCTCGACGAGGCGCGCGAGCTTGGCGGCATCCGGCGCCGTGGCCTCGCGCGCCGGCTGCAACTGCACGGAGGACGGGAGGTGGGCGACGAAGAGCCCCAGGAGCTCGTGTGGTAGCTCGAACCAAGGCCGATGCTTCAGCGTGCGTGTGTGTTGTCGTTTAATTCTTTGAACAAGAATTTAGTGGCCAATGCTTGAGCGTACGCGTGCGTTGTAGGTTTGTGGGAGTACTAGCTAGGTTGGTTCGTGCGTGCGAGTACTAGCTAGGGCTGGAGTGATGCGAGGGGGAGAGGCGGTCGCCGGAGTGGTTGGGCAGCTTGGGCTCTCCCGATCCAGACGGGATCGAGGCATGGGGAGAGGTGAGCGCCGACAGTTGAGGACGACGGAGGTGCCTTGCGAGTGCACACGAGGTGTTTGAGGAAATGCCAAAAAGAGAGAGAGGAGGAAGAAGAAGAGTGATGCTGACAGGTGGGTCCCACTTGTAATAACGGTCAACGTAACGGTCAAAATCAACAGAGTTGACTTTGCCGCCACGTCAGCCCTGACAGGTGGGTCCCGCATGGCATAAACGTGTTTAAATCATCTAAACTGACCATTTTTCAAAAGTGGTAGTTTTTGGTCACAAAATTTTAAAAAAATTGATAGTTATCAGTCACTTTTTTGAATGTGGTAGTTCTGTGGGACGGCAACCCCTAATATGGTAGTTTTTTGTCAAATACTCAAAAAAGAAAAGAAATACAGAGTAACGTGGTTTATATGGGAAATTAGGCGGAAAACAACAAAGCCCAGTAAAAAACAGGGACCAAGTACATTTTCATGATGTATTATTCAGGTGTGGAGTTACTTGGACTCTCCCTGATTTCATTTTTCCTTCTACATCATTTCCAAGTTCCTGTTTGTTCTAGGTATGTTCGGGAATAATACTTACTGAAAAGTTCTCCCTATAATTTTCCCACTTTGATCAAACATATCTTTGACCAGACGATTCCCACTATAGCGTCTAGTCAATTGGATAAGCCCCCACTACAATGTGTGAAAAGTTCATACGGCTCAACAACAGCATCAGAGACTAACAAAAGGCCGACAAACGAAACAATTTTGACCAATCATGGACTTTCTGGTCATCTTGCACTTAGATTGTGAGGTCTAGGGGCAATCTGATGCTGACAGGGAATATCCACCACCACTCTGTTCTACCGGAATCATACAATGTGGACTGAACAATTGTGCACCGGCTAAGCTGGTACCTGAATATCTATGGGGAACTTGGTGATGGTGTCGGAGAGCGCGGCGTCGAGCATGTCGTAGGGGCGCCCGGCGAAGAGGTCCTCCAGCCTCCTCTCCCACCGGTCCAGCGCCTGCGGCGTGATGTGCGACGCGTTCGGCCCGTCCACCAGCTCGTCTGTCCTCCTACACCACACTGCACAAAGGATGCTGTACATCAGATTCTGAAAGTGATCGATGCCTAGAGTATATCTCATTTAGAACTGACAGAACCCTCAGATTCACATTCCTTAAGTAATTTGAGGAATTTGTTCTTGCAACCTTTTCTCATGTACTTTGATCCTATTGAAGCCATTCAGCCAACAAAAAGCCTAATTTGATGCTTCCACACATAATGGCATATAAAAAAGGTATTATATGAGGCCTTTATTCTTCACTAACTGTATCTATGTATATATAGCATGGAAGTTCAGCAATGTTTCTATTTGCCATTATTCGCATCCAGAACTAGTTCACACCATTAACTGAAAAGTGGCCGATTTTCTTGGGGAGTTTCAAAATATTCTTGCAAGTTGCCGTTAAATATGTCGCAATTTAACTGATGCAAAATGTGGGCATGCCCTTTCTGATGGTTTGAAGTGAAAATGAAACTAGCTTCATTTTCAGTCACATTACTGAAACTAACTGACACTGTGTGACACATACTGATACTACAACAGGGGAGCAACAATTGAGGGTCCAAGCCAGGCATGGTGAGGTTCCAGATTGATTACCGTAGATGGCCCATATGGCGCGCCGCCGCTCCTCCGTCATCAGCAAGGTCCCTGCCATGCACGACCAGACATGAACGAGTGAGCTCCATGATCAGCACAACACCGGCTTGGCACGCAGCAGAATGCCACCATGGTTCAAGAAAAACAGAGTATCCATGAAGGAGTGGTGTACCGAGGTAGAAGGTCTTGGCGTACTCCTCGCAGATCTCGCCGCAGCGGGCGTAGGCCTCCCCGAGCCCGCCGCGCGGCGCGTCCATCTCCCTGGCGACGGCGGGCGGCGCCGCCTGCTGCTGCTGCGGGCGCAGCTGGCGCTTGAGCAATGCCGCCTGCTTCACCACCACGTCGTACACTTTCTGCTCCGACGAGACGACGGCGACGGCCGCGTCGCCGCCGGGGCTGACGGTGAGGCTGGAGTACACCGGGGACGCCGCGCTCCGGCCGCCCGCCTCCCCCGGCTCGCCGAGGCCGAGGCAGCCGTACGTGAGCGAGCAGAGCACCCAGCGTTGCCTCTGCTGCCGCTTCTTGGGCAGCAGGCGGGAGCGCTGGAAGCCGTCCCGCGCGGCGCCATCACCGGCGGCGAGGCCTGGGGACGAGGCTGCCCCGAGCAGCAGCGTGACGGTGGTGGCCATCTGCTGCATGGGCGCAAGGCCACCCCCAAACCGCCGGAGCTGGTCGCCGCGGAGCAGAGGAAACGGAGCTCTGCTCTCCCCTGCAAGGGAGAGAATTGAGGCACGCACCGTGTGATGAGCGGGCGGATGGATGGATTCACCACTCCGGTGTGAGCCGGGGGGGAAAGGCGCTCTTGGACACACGCTCTGTCTGGGCCGGAGTGGTGGCCGCACTACCGACCACTAGTCTGCCGGGCACCCCTGCGTATACTACTCCTACTACACAAGCATGCACACAGTGAGTGACATATAACGGCGACAATTCCCTTGTGTTTGGGCAAAAGGCCTTATGCACGAGGAACGGCTTAGGCCACTCACCTCTTATCAGCACCACCACCCGCTGCAAGCTCGATCCCTCTAGCTACAAGCTCACGGCATATGCCTGAACCTGCGCCAAATCGCCGTCAAGCAAGAAGACGATACACATGTACGGCCGGATCCCGCTGAGAGTGAGCGCATGTATATGAATATGCTGCTGCCAAGGTTCCATGCGAGGACAAAGTCCAGTGTCTCCCTCTCTCTCTCTCTCTCTCTGCGTCCAGTGTCCTCTTGCTTGCTCTTTGCCTTTGGGGGAGAGACGTGGAGGAGACAAGGGCCGGTGAGATGAGGGGATAGGGTTATCACATGGGGGCGCTGCGGGTGCGTGCCTTGGCGGCCGCTCAGTGGTGACACCTGGAAAGGGATGGATGGACGAATCCGGCTCGCTTCGATGGGGCGCTCCTACGTGGCGCCGGTGACATGGCGTCATGCATTCCCTGCCTCCACTTCTGTTGGCTTGCTGTCCCAGTGTGTGTGGTAGCATTCAGATATCAGGTTTGTGTTACTCCCTCCGATTAATATTACTTATTGCTGAAATGGAGGTATCTAGATATATTTCAGTATTAAATACATCCGTTTGAATGCAAGTAATATGGATCGGAGGGAGTACCATATTTTCCTGTACTGACAGAACCTTCTTGCTTGCATGGACTTGCCTTACTTTTTACTACTAACTTCTTAAAAAAAATTGAACACAGTACAAACGCAAGCGCTCATATACACGCGCATACACTCACCCCACTGAACGCGCGCACGCACACCCTACCCCTATGAGCACCTCCGAAAGACGGAGCCAGCATATCATCTTGAAATTTACGAAGTCACCGTAGCTAGGCACCTCGTCGTCGACGGGAACGTCTCCTCCCACTGAATGCGCATTGCCGGAAATCCTGAAATAAATCCAGAAATAAATGCGAGCACCAGGATTTGAACCCTGCTGGGCTGGGGATACCACAGTCCCTCTAACCATCCAACCATAGGTTGGTTTGCAAAAAAATAATTCCTTCAGACGATGCAAAGCGAGCTCCGCATCAGTAGGAGTAGTACGTACCATCACCACTTAACAATGTCGAGTTGACCAAGGTAAGATTTCTCTTCAATATTCATGCATGCATGCATGGGTTACTTCCAAGGAAAATAAAATAGCTATGTGTGGACACATGAGGAGAATGGGTGTGACTCATATGTGGCTGAAAGTTTGGCCAAGGCCATGCATCTAAGCGTACGTCAGTACGTGTATCCTCTGCCCTGTCTTTGTGGGTGTGAGCTGCACTAGCAGCACTAGTGGATGTTGCTTGCAACATTTGTGTGGTGGAGAGCGTCAAGTAAACAAACTAATCGTGAAACGAACCGATGGAATACGTGTAGGACTCTGCACAAAGTCTGGATCTGACCCGCGTAAAGCAGCCTAGCTAGCTCCCAAGCCGTCGGAGCACAGTGCATACCACTATGCATTGCATGTGCTCTCCGGCCCTGTTTCTGCTTTGACAAAAACAGGTCGAACCGTACTGCGTGGGAAGACTATTCCAAGGCTAAACTTTCGTCGCCGAAATCGTAGAGATTACGTCTCGGGTTGAAATTTGACCAAAACCAATAATAGTAGAAGGAAAACCATTCTGTGAGATAGGGCATCTCCAACGCCGATCCTCAAACCATCCGCAGCCGTCCAGACCGCAAGGTCCGCGCGTATTTTGCCATTCAACATCGTCCTGCATCGGCCCGTTTGACGGTCCCCGCGCACTTTTCCCGCAAACAAGCAACAAACTGGGAGGGGGGCTTTCTAGGCGTCCCGACCGTTGTCACGCCCATGACTAACTAATCTGGCCCATCAAAATCCTCTCGGGTGCCCGCTCGCTTTCCCGTCCGAAGCCAGCTGCCGGCATTCATGCTGCTCTAGAGCGGCCGCTTCGCATTCATGCCAGCCGAGAACGGATGTGACCACTCTCTCTAGCGCCTGTGCCGCGTTCCCCGTGTCCGCGCCTGTTCAGTGCCGGACAGACGTTTACTAGACGGGACGGGGCGGATATATACCACGCCCGTTCAATACCCGTCGTCCGTCTTCCACAATTAAACAGGCTCGGGGCCAAGAAACCAACTCCGGCGCTTGGGCAATGAGGACGCTTGGCCTCACCGGCATCCACCATCTAATGGCGGCCACAGCCGGCAAAGAACACATCACAACCCCATCTGCTCCACATCTTCCTCCCGTGCACCACATCCGTCATGAACGCAAGCGGGAACGCTCTATGAGAGAGCATGTCGATGGAGATGAAGCACGAGGTGCCCTCCTTTGTGGCGGCCTGGCAGAGCCGCCATGCTAGGTGGATCGAGGCCGGCATGCCAACCAGCTCCCACGAGGTCTCCGACGATAGCCCCAAGATGGAGACGGACTCCGACTCCGACTCAGCGCCTAAGCCCATAGCGATGCATGTGCACTTCAACGCCGCCATAGCGGAGGAGCAGCCTGCGCCGACACCTCTGTCAGTGTTCCGGCAGGCGCAGGAGCAGCGGCGGTACAACTTGTTCCTCCTCAAGCAGCACCGACTGGCGGAGGGCCAAATCTATGGCGAACGCGGGAGCGAGGAGGCCGTGGCAGCCATGGCCCTGGTGAACCCGAACTTCATCGCCGAGCAGCATGCGCTCTATGAGGCCGCTCGCGCTCAAGCCACCGCTGGCAACGCACATGCGCTCTATGTTCTACTCTTCCTCACCGTAGACCGCCCCTTCACTTCACGTGTCTTGTCGCCGCCGCTCATGGAGATGGCAGATGGAAGACGGTTCACCAGAAAGGAACAACAAGGACTTGGACGACGGACGCCGACGTAGTCTAGGTTTAGGTCTGGTTCCCTTTTTTATAATGAAAAAATGTCCTAATTGTGATGAATGTACTCCGGTTTGTATGAATTTCGTCAAGTTAGTTGAAACCCGGCTTGAAACGTATACGGATAGCTTTGCATGCTCTGCTCACGCATCCGTGTCCCTATCCGCGGACGAATACGATGTCTAGTTTACGGGTCAGCATCAAAGATGCCCTTATACTACATGCAATTAATTGCACATAGGGTTTCTATATTTGCTACTATTGCATTTAATGTATGACCGATCACGCGCTTGCCATTCACTGGGAGTGCGAGCGGTTTGTGTGGCCAAGGGTGCGCATGTGGCGGTGCGCGCGACATCAACCTACCTACCGAGGAAGAAGTGCTTAGGCTGGTCATAGTGGGAGTAACTTAGGTAGTAACATAACACATCTCAAAATAAATTTGCTTATGTGGCATGAATTTAATAAGGAAAGAGGTGTTTGGAGTAACCTAATATGTTACCATCAAATAACACTTTCCAAGACAAAATAAGTCTACAAGCTAATAAGTACAATCATATATGACACTACAACTATGTTACTCCCCACTATGGAGGTAGTAACATAGACTAGTGTCATATGCATGACACTACTCTAAGTTAGTCCCCACTATGACTAGCCTTAGACTATCCTTAGACTACTCATAGTGGGATCGGAGTAACTTCGACTAGTAACATGCATATGTTACTAGTCTATGTTACTACCTTTATAGTGGGGAGTAAGATATGTGTGGTGTCATGCAAAACTTTATTTATTAGCTTGTAGACTCATATTGTCTTATGTGTGATGTTACTCATAGTATGTTACTGATGTCTACTACACAACCTTCTTCTTGTAGAGATTGTTGGGCCGCCAAGTGCAGAGGTTTGTAGGACAGTAGCAAATTTCCTTCAAGTGGATGACCTAAGGTTTATCAATCCGCGGGAGGCGTAGGATGAAGATTGTCTCTCTCAAACAACCTTGCAACCAAATAACAAAGAATCTCTTGTGTCCCCAACACACCCAATACAATGGTAAATTGTATAGGTGCACTAGTTCGGCGAAGAGATGGTGATAGAAGTGCAACATGGATGGTAGATATAGGTGTTTGTAATCTGAAAATATAAAAACAACAAGGTAACTAATGATAAAAGTGAGCGTAAACGGCATTGCAATGCGTTGAAACAAGGCCTAGGGTTCATACTTTCACTAGTGCAAGTTCTCTCAACAATAATAACATAATTGGATCATATAACTATCCCTCAACATGCAACAAAGAGTCACTCCAAAGTCACTAATAGCGGAGAAAAAATGAATAGATTATGGTAGGGTACGAAACCACCTCAAAGTTATTCTCTCTGCTCGATCTATTCAAGAGTCCGTAGTAAAATAACACATAGCTATTCTTTCCGTTCAATCTATCATAGAGTTCATACTAGAATAACACCTTAAGATACAAATCAACCAAAACCCTAATGTCACCTAGATACTCCAATGTCACCTCAAGTATCCGTGGGTATGATTATACGATATGCATCACATAATCTCAGATTCATCTATTCAACCAACACAAAGTACTTCAAAGAGTGCCCCAAAGTTTCTACCGGAGAGTCAATACGAAAACGTGTGCCAACCCCTATGCATAGGTTCATGGGCGGAACCCGCAAGTTGATCACCAAAACATACATCAAGTGGATCACGTGAACATCCCATTGTCACCACAGATAAGCACGGCAAGACATACATCAAGTGTTCTCAAATCCTTAAAGACTCAATCCGATAAGATAACTTCAAAGGGAAAACTCAATCCATTACAAGAGAGTAGACGGGGAGAAACATTATAAGATCCAACTATAATAGCAAAGCTCGCGATACATCAAGATCGTATCACCTCAAGAACACGAGAGAGAGAGAGATCAAACACATAGCTACTGGTACGTACCCTCAGCCCCAAGGGTGAACTACTCCCTCCTCGTCATGGAGAGCGCCGGGATGATGAAGATGGCCACCGGTGAGGGTTCCCCCCTCCGGCAGGGTGCCGGAACAGGGTCTCGATTGGTTTTTGGTGGCTACAGAGGCTTGCGGCGGCGGAACTCCCGATCTATTCTGTTCCCCGATGGTTTTAGGGTATATTGGTATATAAAGGAGGAAAAAATATGTTAGGGGAGCCACGAGGGGCCCACGAGGGTGGAGGGCGCGCCCAGGGGGGTGGGCGCGCCCCCTGCCTCGTGCCTTCCTCGTTGATCCCCTGACGTGCACTCCAAGTCTCCCGTATTGCTTTCTTTCCAAAAATAACTTTTCTGAAGGTTTCATTCCGTTTGGACTCCGTTTGATATTCCTTTTCTGCGAAACACTAAAACAAGGGAAAAACAGAAACTGGCACTGGGCTCTGGGTCAATAGGTTAGTCCCAAAAGTAATATAAAAGTGCATAGTAAAGCCCATTAAACATCCAAGATGGATAATATAATAGCATGAATACTTCATAAATTGTAGATACGTTGGAGACGTATCAGTTACCACCTTCCTCTCTTTCCTCATTTAATGATGTGCCAACTCACCAATTTGCCTAGTTGGCATTCCATGTAGATGCATGTTACTACCTATGTTACACTCCCACTATGAGGCTGGTCATAGTGGGAGTAACATACTCCCTCCGTCCCAAAATTCTTGTCTTAGATTTGTCTAAATACGGATGTATCAAGTCATGTTTTAGTATTAGATACATCCGTATCTAGATGAATCTAAGACGAGAATTTTGGGACGGAGGGAGTAGTAAGTAACATAACACATCCCAAGAAAAGTTTGCTTACATGGCATATATTTAATGAGGAGAGAGATTTGTCGAGTTGGACCTTATGTTACTCTCTCTCCTCATTAAATCACTACCACATAAGCAAATTTGTCGAGTTGGACCTTATGTTACTGCTGAAATTATTCTCACTATGGGTAGTATTAGTGGGAGTAACATAAGTGATAACATCACACATATTTAGGCAAAAAAAATGATGTGGCAAGTAATTAATGAGAAAAAAGAGGCATGTGGTAACATAGTATGTTACTCACACTATGGGTAACATCACACGTACCAAGACAAGATAAGTCTACAAGATAATAAATAAATTGTTGCATTGACATTACACATACTCATGCGAAATTTGCAGGTAAAATAATTTGTGGTGTCTTAAAGATTTTTCTTTTTCCTCCACACCGGGCAGGCTACAAAGATGGTGGAGGTGGTCGGGCACAATGCAGTAGAGGAAGGCAACACGATGAGGCGGAATGGTAGCCTCGTGCACCTACCCTCCCTTGCACTAGTAGAAAAAGGGCCATTTGTCCCGGTTCGTAAGGCCCATCTCTCCCGGTTTTGGATCCGGGACTAAAGGGTCGTTACTAAAGCCCTAGGCCTTTAGTCCCGGTTCTTATACGAACCGGGATAGATGGGCCTCCACCTGGCTGCTGCGGCGAGCCCAGGCAGGAGGGACTTTGGTCCCGGTTGGTAGCACCAACCGGGACCAATAAGCGTCCACGCGTCAGCATTTCAGTGGCTGTGGTTTTTGTTTTTTCTGAAATGGGGGGGGGAGGGTTAGGGGGTTTTGGGGGGTTAATTTAGGTGTTTCATATATTGTGTTAGCTAGATAATTAATAGAGAGAAGTGTCCTCTCTTATCTCCGTGCTTGGTCGACGCTACGTACTATACGTATAGAGAGGACTCGACACGCTAGCTAGTAAGCAAATGAAGGAAACAGAAGATCGTCATGAACATATGCATACAGAGAGAAGTGATATCGACCTCTCCTTCTCCGAGAGATTGGTCGAACAACAAGTTTTCGTATATCGTCTATTCGACGCTACTGGCTACATATATACAATATTAAGATCTCTTACAATATAACCCCCTAATTATATATGAACTCAGGGTCCACATGGTATTCTCCGTCTTTATCGATCACGTGGTCAAGAATGAATGCCGCCAATTCCTCTTGAACTGCTCGCATGCGATCTGGTGCTAGGAGTTCATTCCACATCCGAAACATCTAAATTTGAAGAAGGGGGTCAATACATATATATGAATGAATGAAACTCAACACAAATGATGGTAATAAAATAAAATTGTGAATATTATTGCTTACGCACTTCATATTGTTCGTTAGAGTAGCCCCACTCACAGGTCGTGTGGCGGATGGACTCGCAAACGTAGTATCCACAGTAATCATTCTCGGCTTCCTGCCACAACCACTTTATAAGAAATAGAGGTCAATCAAACTGATAAGCAAGCATGCTAAATGGTATTGATGAAAATAGCGCTTGAATCACTAGGAGATGCGCGGAACTAGCTAGTAGTTCTTACTTTCGGGTCTGTAAATTGCAGCTTCTTCGGCAGTCCCGGAGCTTTTGAGGTGAATTTTTTCCAAACCCTGCGAGACAAAGAAAACAATTACTTGATATCAGGAAATGAACAAAGTTGCCGATATGGTGCGATAATGATCGATTTAACTTAATTACTTCTCTACCATTTCAGTCATGTCCGCATACTCCTGGGGATCTTTTCGTCTCGAGTCTAAGACGGTTACTGTCCCTGCTCAAGCTTAATCTCTAGGAGAATATAGTGGAACCTGCGCACGCATGCATAACTCATCAATTACATTACTATAACCTCGACTAATAAGGGAAACCGAATATGCCCAAGACAATAACACTCACTTGAAGTTGTAAGGAAAGGGTATTATAGCTTTGTTTTGATTTAATACGAACGATTGTGGCAACTTGGCCTCGGTATCTCTGGCCTGAAATTCAACCATATATGCATCTATGAGATTTGTGCTAATGAACCCAATATCACCGATTTGTCTTTTCTTCAATTCGGCGATCTTCAATCTGCATAATATAGTGAGGATAATTAAAAATACATGCAATGAAAGAGCTGACCTATATATAGAGACTTAATGACAGAAGTAGTACTTATAGATAGTAGCAAGTGACCGTTAATTTATCGAGGGCCTTTTGATTGAAAAACTGGAAGAAATCCTCAAATGGAACATTCAACAGATCAATTCCAACGAGGTCATGCTCCTCTTTAACTCTCAGCATCAAAATATTCCTCCCCCTAGACTCTCTGGAGGTTTTCATGTACCAATCATGGAATCTTCGCATCATCGTTGTTAGAGATCTTTCATCTTTGACGAGAGGCTTCCCGTACTCGTATTTGTGTTCGTCCACCTCCAAGAAATCATAATGTACATCGTCAGGCAGGTAATCTCCAAGATTGTTATAACCGGGCACCATCCTCGGATCATTAGCGATGATATCGCTAGACACCTTCAGCGGGGGGCACGATTGGTTCGCTTGTTCGCCAAGCTGGGCAATTTTTTCCCAGCTCGTCGTTCTGCTAACCTTCGATCACTGACAGTACTTCCCGACCGATCCACTTAGATATATAGCCTTTCAATAATGCGATCATAGTTGGATTACGGCGGAGACGGTGGTGGTTTCTTCAGGGCATCGATAGTGCGCTTTGCTTTCACCGGATCTATCTTCTCCTCCGGAGGTGGATGTTTCTTTCCTTTCACCCCTTCAAAGAAGTTTCTAACTTGGGCTTGACAGATCTCCTTGTTTTCCTTCTCGGTCATCTCGTATGGTAACTTCTCTAGAGGCTTGAGAGATGGACCGAATCTGTATTGCCTCCCGCCTCTGGCTGTACTGCTAGACGCCGGAGCAGACGGACTGGTTGCGGCTGTCTTCTTTCGTGCTTGCTTACGAGGCGGAGGAGAAGGAGTACGACGCGCCGGAGCAGCCGTAGCGGCGGCGGGTCTCTTCCGCCCTTGCTGGCGAGGCGGAGAAGGAGGAGGCTGGCTGCTCGGGCGCCCCGGCGCAGGCGGATAAGGAGGTGGAGTGCCGCCACGCGCCGGAGAAGGAGGCTGAGTGCCCTGATCACTCGCCGGAGGAGGAGGCGGAGTGCCCTGACTCGCCGGAGGAGGAGGAGGCGGAGGCGTCTAGTTCGGAAGGTTGATGAGCTCCTTCCGCCATAGGCATGGAGTCTTCAGAGAAGAACCCAGCCGAGTCTTCCCTTCCCTCGTAGGGTGGTCAAGCTCGAGGTCCTCAAATCCGTTAGTTATTTCATCCACCATCACCCTAGCATATCCTTCTGGAATCGGCCGGCAGTGATAGGTTGCGCCAGGTTCAGGAGGTGCAACAGAGCCAACAGCCGCCTTGACTTTCAATTTCATCCATTGCGTCATAAGGTGGCAATGTTGAGACTCCGTGATAGCTTCCACGGGGTAGCTAGCAGGAGCCGTGAAGACATGCTCCTACTGAAGCAGCTTGGTGGAAGCCATGCTGCTTCTACACTGTGATGGCGGGGTAGCTTCGGGGGAAGCTTCGGCAGGTCGTTTGCTGTGATTTGCTTCTCGTTCCTCTATCGCTTGTACTCTTGCATGCAGCGCCTGCAGTTGGATATGCTCCACTTTCTTCCTCCTCTCCTGGCATTTGTAACCGCCTGCGTCCGGAAACCCAGCTTTCCACGGAACGGAGCCTGGCGTGCCTCGTGTCCGTCCAGGGTGCTCAGGATTCCCGAGGGCCATTGTGAGCTCGTCGTTCTCTCTATCTGGAACGAACGTCCCTTGCTGGGTGATACATCCATTTTGCATCATGCTTTTATATCGATATTTATTGCATTATGGGTTGTTATTACACGTTTGTCACAATACTTATGCCTATTCTCTCTTATTTTATAAGGTTTGCATAAGGAGGGAGAATGCCGGCAGCTGGAATTCTGGGCTGGAAAAGGAGCAAATGCCTATTATGCACAACTCCAAAAGTCCTGAAACTCCACGAAAGTCATTTTTGAAAATAATAAAAAATACTGAGCGAAAGAAATACGCCATGGGGGCACCACCTGCCCACGAGGGTGGGGGGCGTGCCCTACCCCCAAGGGCGTGCCCCCCTGCCTCGTGGGACCCCTGTAGGCTCTCCGGTGGCCATCTTCTGCTATATGAAGTCTTTCGTCGAGGAAAAAATCATAAGCAACTTTTCGGGACGAGACTCCGCCGCCACGAGGCGGAACCTTGGCGGAACCAATCTAGGGCTCTGGCAGAGCTGTTCTGCCGGGGACACTTCCCTCCGGGAGGGGGAAATCATCGCCATCGTCATCACCAACGCTCCTCTCATCGGGAGAGGGTAATCTCCATCAACATCTTCACCAGCACCATCTCCTCTCAAAACCCTAGTTCATCTCTTGTATCCAATTCTTGTGTCCAAGTCCGGGATTGGTACTAGTAGGTTGCTAGTAGTGTTGATTACTCCTTGTAGTTGATGCTAGTTGGTTTATTTGGTGGAAGATCATATGTTCAGATCCTATATGCATATTAATACCCTCTGATTATGAACATGAATATGCTTTGTGAGTAGTTACGTTTGTTCCTGAGGACATGGGAGAAGTCTTGCTATTAGTAGTCATGTGAATTTGGTATTCGTTCGATATTTTGATGAGATGTATGTTGTCTATCCTCTAGTGGTGTTATGTGAATGTCGACTACATAACACTTCACCATTATTTGGGCCTAGAGGAAGGCATTGGGAAGTAATAAGTAGATGATGGGTTGCTAGAGTGACAGAAGCTTAGACCCTAGTTTATGCGTTGCTTCGTAAGGGGCTGATTTGGATCCATATGTTTCATGCTATGGTTAGGTTTACCTTAATACTTTTGTTGTAGTTGTGGATGCTTGCAATAGAGGTTAATCATAAGTGGGATGCTTGTTCAAGTAAGAACATCACCCCAGCACCGGTTCACCCACATATCAAATTATCAAAGTACCGAACGCGAATCATATGAACGTGATGAAAACTAGCTTGACGATAATTCCCATGTGTCCTCGGGAGCGCTTTTCTCTATATAAGAGTTTGTCCAGGCTTGTCCTTTGCTACAAAAAGGATTGGGCCACCTTGCTGCACTTTATTTACTTTTTTTTACTTGTTGCTCATTACAAATTATCCTATCACAAAACTATCTGTTACCACTTATTTCAGTACTTGCAGAGAATACCTTGCTGAAAACCGCTTATCATTTCCTTCTGCTCCTCGTTGGGTTCGACACTCTTACTTATCGAAAGGACTACGATAGATCCCCTATACTTGTGGGTCATCAAGACTCTTTTCTAGCGCTGTTGCCGGGGAGTGAAGCGCCTTTGGTAGGTGGAATTTGGTAAGGAAAAATTTATATAGTGTGCCGAAATTTACTGTCACTTGTTACTATGGAAAGTAATCCTCTGAGGGGCTTGTTCAGGGTATCTTCACCCCGACCAGTAGAGCAAAGAGTTGCTCCTCAACCTACTGAACCTATTGAAAATGAAAATGTCCCCTTTGAAGTTCCTTCGGGTATGTTAGAAAAACTGCTAGCTAATCCTTTTGCAGGAGATGGAACAAAGCATCCTGATGAGCACCTAATCTATGTGGATGAAATTTGTGGATTATTTAAGCTTGCAGGTATACCTGGTGATGTTATTAAGAAGAAGGTCTTCCCTTTATCTTTGAAGGGAGATGCATCGACATGGTATAGGCTATGTGATGATACGGGGTCATGGAAAACGATTGAAATTGGAATTTCATCAGAAGTTTTATCCTATGCATCTTGTTCATCGTGATCGCAATTATATACATAATTTTTGGCCTCGCGAAGGAGAAAGCATCGCTCAAGCTTGGGGGAGGCTTAAATCAATGTTATATTCATGCCCCAATCATGAGCTCTCAAGAGAAATAATTATTCAAAGTTTTTATGCTCGGCTTTCTGATAACAATCGCACCATGCTCGATACTTCTTGTGCTGGCTCTTTTATGATGAAGACTATTGAATTCAAATGGAATTTACTGGATAGAATTAAATGCAACTCTGAAGATTGGGATCTCGACGAAGGTAAGGAGTCAGGTATGACACCTAAGTTTGATTGTGTTAAATCTTTTATGGATACCGATGTTTTTCGTAAGTTTAGCACTAAATATGGACTTGACTCTGAGATAGTAGCTTCTTTCTGTGAATCCTTTGCTACTTATGTTGATCTCCCCAAGGAGAAGTGGTTTAAATATCATCCTCCCATAGAAGTAAAAGTAGTTGCACCTATTAAAGTTGAAGAAAATACTGTCACTTATAATGATCCTATTGTTCCTACTTCTTATGTTGGGAAACCACCTTTCCCTGTTAGAATAAAGGATCATTCTAAAGCTTCAATTGTGGTTCGTAAAAGCAATATTAGAACTTATACCCTTCCTGAGCAAGTTAAAGTTGAACCTAATATTGCTATTGTTAAAGATCTCTTGGCTGATAATATTGATGGGCATGTTATTTATTTCTGCGGTGAAACTGCTAGAATTGCCAAACCTTGTGCTAAAGATAAACATAGACCTGTGGTAGGCATGCCTGTTATTTCTGTTAAAATAGGAGATCATTGTTATCATGGCTTGTGTGATATGGGTGCTAGTGTAAGTGCAATACCTTATGACTTATACAAACAAATTATGCATGATATTGCACCTGCAGATAGCAGATATTGATGTCACAATTAAACTTGCCAATAGAGATACTATTTCACCAATGGGAATTGTTAGAGATGTTGAAGTCTTGTGTGGAAAAACTAAATATCCTGCTGATTTTCTTGTTCTTGGTTCCCCACAAGATAGCTTTTGTCCCATTATATTTGGTAGACCCTTCTTGAACACTGTTAATACCAGGATAGATTGCGAAAAGGATGTTGTTACTATTGGTTTGGGTGATATGTCTCATGAGAAATGATATGTTTATGAATGAAAGAAGGGAAATAGATGAAGTATTCTTTAAACAGGAACCTATCCTGAAACACAATTTGCCTGTTGAAATCCTAGGGGATCCTCCTCCACCTAAGGGTGATCCCGTGTTTGAGCTCAAACCTTTACCTGATACTCTTAAATATGCTTATCTCGATGAGAAAAAGATATATCCTGTTATTATTAGTGCTAAACTTTCAGAGCATGAAGAAGAAAGATTATTGAAAACTCTGAAGAAGCACCGTGCTGCTATTGGTTATACTCTTGATGATCTTAAGGGCATTAGTCCCACTCTATGTCAACATAAAATAAATTTGGAAGAAGATGCCAAACCAGTTCGTGATCATCAACGGCCGAATCCTAAGATGAAGGAAGTGGTAAGAAAAGAAATACTAAAGCTCCTTGAGGCAGGTATACTTTATCCCGTTGCTGATAGTCAGTGGGTAAGTCTCGTCCATTGTGTCCCTAAGAAGGGAGGTATTACTGTCGTTCCTAATGATAAAGATGAGTTGATCCCGCAAAGAATTATTATAGGTTATAGGATGGTAATTGATTTCCGCAAATTAAATAAGGCTACTAAAAAGGATCATTACCCCTTACCTTTTATCGATCAAATGCTAGAAAGATTATCTAAACATACACATTTTTGCTTTCTAGATGGTTATTCTGGTTTCTCTCAAATACCTGTGTCAGCCAATGATCAATCAAAGACTACTTTTACTTGCCGACTTCTCCGTCTATGGATCCTCTTTTGATGATTGCTTG
The DNA here is from genome assembly GCF_018294505.1 of Triticum aestivum. Taxonomy (NCBI): domain Eukaryota; kingdom Viridiplantae; phylum Streptophyta; class Magnoliopsida; order Poales; family Poaceae; genus Triticum; species Triticum aestivum. The sequence continues at coordinate 637,715,673 of NC_057814.1, forward strand.
AACAACCTTTTTTTGAAAGGAAAACGGTAGGGGAAGCCCCCCACAGCGAGTTTTTTTAATAATAAGAACCCAAATTCGCGTCCGTGAGGACTTGAACCTGGGTGGCTGGGTTGTACATCCACTCCACTAGCCAAGTGAGCTAGGCTCACTTCCTGCTTGAACAACCTTGATCGAGTTTTGCAGAGATGTGAAGAAACTAATCTTGTCTTGAATTGGGAAAAGTGCCACTTTATGGTTAATGAAGGTATTGTCTTGGGGCATAAAGTTTCTGGAAGAGGTATTGAAGTTGATAAAGCCAAGGTTGATGCTATTGAAAAGATGCCATGTCCCAAGGACATCAAAGGTATAAGCAGTTTCCTTGGTCACGCCGGTTTTTATAGGAGGTTCATTAAGGACTTCTCCAAAATTTCTCGGCCTCTGACTAATTTATTACAAAAAGATATACCATTTGTCTTTGATGATGATTGTGTAGAAGAATTTGAAATACTTAAGAAAGTATTGATCTCTGCACCTATTGTTCAGCCACCTGATTGGAATTTACCCTTTGAAATTATGTGTGATGCTAGTGATTATGCTGTAGGTGCTGTTCTAGGGCAAAGAGTTGATAAGAAATTAAATGTTATTCAATATGCTAGTAAGACTCTAGATAATGCTCAGAGAAATTATGCTACTACTGAAAAAGAATTTTTAGCAGTCGTATTTGCTTGTGATAAGTTCAGACCTTATATTGTTGATTCTAAAGTAACTATTCACACGGATCATGCTGCTATTAAATATCTTATGGAAAAGAAAGATGCTAAACCTAGACTTATTAGATGGGTTCTCTTGCTACAAGAATTTGATTTGCATATTGTTGATAGAAAGGGAGCTGAGAACCCCGTTGCAGACAACTTGTCTAGGTTAGAAAATGTTCTTGATGACCCACTACCTATTGGTGATAGCTTTCCTGATGAGCAATTAAATGTCATAAATGCCTCTAGTAGTACTCCATGGTATGCTGATTATGCTAATTACATTGTTGCTAAATTTATACCACCTAGTTTCACATACCAGCAAAAGAAAAAGTTTTTCTATGATTTGAGACATTACTTTTGGGATGACCCACATCTTTATAAAGAAGGAGTAGATGGTGTTATTAGACGTTGTGTACCTGAGCATGAACAGGAACAGATCCTACGCAAATGTCACTCCGAGGCATATGGAGGACACCACGCTGGAGACAGAACTGCACATAAGGTATTGCAATCCGGTTTTTATTGGCCTACTCTCTTCAATGATGCCCGTAAGTTTGTCTTATCTTGTGATGAATGTCAAAGAATTGGTAATATTAGTAAACATCAAGAAATGCCTATTAACTATTCACTCATTATTGAACCATTTGATGTTTGGGGCTTTGATTATATGGGACCTTTTCCTGCCTCTAATGGTTATACACATATTTTAGCTGCTGTTGATTATGTTACTTAGTGGGTAGAAGCTATTCCAACTAGTAGTGCTGATCATAACACTTCTATAAAGATGCTTAAGGAAGTTATTTTTCCGAGGTTTGGAGTCCCTAGATATTTAATGACTGATGGTGGTTCACATTTTATTCATGGTGCTTTCCGAAAAATGCTTGCTAAGTATGATGTTAATCATAGAATTGCATCTCCTTATCACCCGCTGTCTAGTGGTCAAGCAGAATTGAGTAATAGAGAGCTCAAATTAATTTTGCAAAAGACTGTTAATAGATCTAGAAAGAATTGGTCCAAGAAACTTGATGATGCATTATGGGCCTATAGAACTGCATATAGAAATCCTATGGGTATGTCCCCGTATAAAATGGTTTATGGTAAAGCATGTCACTTACCTCTCGAACTAGAACATAAGGCCTATTGGGCTATTAAAGAGCTCAATTATGATTTCAAACTTGCCGGTGAGAAGAGGTTATTTGATATTAGCTCACTTGATGAATGGAGAACCCAATCCTATGAAAATGCCAAGTTGTTTAAAGAAAGAGTTAAAAGGTGGCATGACAAAAGGATACAAAAGCGTGAGTTTAATGTAGGTGACTATGTATTGCTATACAACTCTCGTTTAAGATTTTTTGCAGGAAAACTTCTCTCTAAATGGGAAGGTCCTTACGTTATCGAGGAGGTCTATCGTTCCGGTGCCATAAAAATCAACAACTTCGAAGGCACAAATCCGAAGGTGGTGAACGGTTAAAGAATCAAACATTATATCTCAGGTAATCCTATAAATGTTGAAATCAATGTTATTGAAACCGTAACCCCGGAGGAATACATAAGAGACACTTTCCGGAACATTTCAGACTCCGAAAAGGAATAGGTATGTCGTACGGTAAGTAAACCGACTCCAAAACAGTTTTTATGGCAATATTTCTCCGTTTTTGAATATTTAGAAAAATAGAAAAATAAGAAGCAGTCCGGGAAGGACACGAGGGCTCCACGAGGGTGGAGGGCGCGCCCTGCCCTACTGGGCGCGCCCCCCTACCTCGTGGGCACCTCGTGTGCTCTCCGGACTCCGTTTTCTTGCACGATACGTATTTTGGTCGGTAAAAATTCATTATATAACCTCCCGAAGGTTTTGACTCCCATATCACGCAATTATCCTCTGTTCTTGTTTTGAGCTGTTGCTGCTGCAGATTAGAGCAAGATGTCTTCTCAAGAGTCAGTTGGGGAGAGCCGAGTGTCTCATCCGGCATCGGAACCAAGGGCAAACAGTGATGCTGACCACTTTGGGCCAGCAACGGAGGAAGAGATGGAGGCTGACTTGATGAGGATAGATGCCATGCAGGATCAAGAAGTCACTTCTTGCTTCCGAGCTGGGTTCACAATGGGGGAACTACAGAGCTCAACTATTCCAAACTCGGTTATCCCTTCCAATGTTAGATTTCTTTCTTATGAAAATATGAAGAAAAGTGTTACTTGTTCTCCCGCAGCTATGCAACACCCTTGGGTGCAAGGAGCTTTAGCCGTTACAGGGAAGCTTCGTAAGGAGATAATTGATCTCAAGCAGCAACTCAATAAGCTCGAGGAAGAGAATCGTATCCTGAGGGGCATTATCGCCAAGAATATCACATCACCATCACCAAAGAAGGAGACATAATCACATGGGTATGGGCACTCCCCTTGGCAACTGCCAAGCTTGGGGGAGATGCCCCGGTATCGTATCACCATCACATCTCCTATCTTTACCGTTTTTCTTAGTTCGATCCTATTAGTAGTATCTTGATCTAGTAGAATAAAGTTTATGGCATGATCTAGTTTTGAGTTTTGCTTTATGATCTCTCTATGTAATCGAGTCCGTGAGCTATATATAATAAAGATTAGTGTTGAGTCAAGGGCTTGATTATTTTGCTATGATCTTGAGTGAATAAGAGAAAAAGAATAAAAAGAAATAAAGAGATCATATTGACCTTATTGAGAGTAATGACTTCACATATAAAGGGTATGATGATTAAAAGTTGTTGGGAGTTGGCAAACATAGATTTGGTCATCATTGCAATTAATAGGAAGTAATAAAGAAAGAGAGGTTTCACATATAAATATATTATCATGGACATCTTTTATGATTGGGATCACTCATTAAAATATGACATGCTAAAGAGTTGATGTTGGACAAGGAAGACAACGTAATGGGTTATGTTTTCTTATATCTGAGATAAAGTACATTGTCATGGATCATCCAACATGTTGAGCTTGCCTTTCCCCCTCATGCTAGCCAAATTCTTAGCACCAAGTAGAGATACTACTTGTGCTTCCAAAAAACCCTTAAACCAGTTTTGCCATGAGAGTCCACCATATCTACCTATGGATTGAGTAAGATCCTTCAAGTAAGTTGCCATCGGTGCTAGCAATAAAAATTGCTCTCTAAATGTGTATGATTGATTGGTGTGGAGGAAATAAGCTTTATACGATCTTGTGATGTGGAAGAAATAAAAGCGACGGACTTCATAATAAAGGTTCATATCACAAGTGGCAATATAAAGTGACGTTCTTTGGCATTAAGATTTTGTGCATCCAACCCCGAAAGCGCATGGCAACCTCTGCTTCCCTCTGCGAAGGGCCTATCTGTTACTATTATCTTCTACCTTATGCAAGAGTCATGGTGATCTTCACCTTTCCTTTTTACATTTTATCCTTTGGCAAGCACGAGATGTTGGAAAGATCCTGATAGATATATCTAATTGGATGTAAGTCAGCATGAGTTATTATTGTTGACATTACCCCTGAGGTAAAAGGTTGGGAGGCGAAACTATAAGCCCCTATCTTTCTCTGTGTCCGGTTTAAACTTCGTAACCACAAGTATTGCGTGAGTGTTAGCAATTATGAAAGACTAAATGATAGTTGAGTATGTGGACTTGCTAGAAAGCTCTGACATAGACTCTTTCCGATGTTATGATAAATTGCGATTGCTTCAATGACTGAGATTATAGTTTGTTAGTTCTCAATAAAGTTTCTGATTCATACTCTGCATTGTGAATATATTATTACTTGAGCATAAGAAATCATATGACAATATCCATAGATGTTGCTGTTATGAGAATAATCATGATGCCCTCATGTCCGTATTTTATTTTATCGACACCTCTACCTCTAAACATGTGGACATATTTATCGTTATCGGCTTTCGCTTGAGGACAAGCGAGGTCTAAGCTTGGGGGAGTTGATACGTCCATTTTGCATCATGCTTTTATATCGACATTTATTGCATTATGGGCTGTTATTACACGTTATGTCACAATACTTATGCATATTCTCTCTTATTTTACAAGGTTTGCATAAGGAGGGAGAATGCCGGCAGCTGGAATTCTGGGCTGGAAAAGGAGCAAATATTAGAGGCCTATTCTGCACAACTCCAAAAATCCTGAAACTACACGAAAGTCATTTTTGGAAATACGTCAGGGGGGCCACCACCTGCCCACGAGGGTGGGGGCGCGCCCTACCCCCCAGGGCGCGCCCCCTGCCTCGTGGGCCCCCTGTTGGCTCTCCGGTGGCCATCTTCTGCTATATGAAGTCTTTCGTCGAGGAAAAAATCATAAGCAACCTTTCGGGACGAGACTCCGCCGCCACGAGGCGGAACCTTGGCGGAACCAATCTAGGGCTCCGGCAGAGCTGTTCTGCCGGGGACACTTTCCCCCGAGAGGGGGAAATCATCGCCATCGTCATCACCAACGCTCCTCTCATCGGGAGAGGGCAATCTCCATCAACATCTTCACCAGCACCATCTCCTCTCAAAACCCTAGTTCATCTATTGTATCCAATTCTTGTCTCCAAGTCCGGGACTGGTACTAGTAGGTTGCTAGTAGTGTTGATTACTCCTTGTAGTTGATGCTAGTTGGTTTATTTGGTGGAAGATCATAAGTTCAGATCCTATATGCATATTAATACCCCTCTGATTATGAACATGAATATGCTTTGTGAGTAGTTACGTTTGTTCCTGAGGACATGGGAGAAGTCTTGCTATTAGTAGTCATGTGAATTTGGTATTCGTTCGATATTTTGATGAGATGTATGTTGTCTATCCTCTAGTGGTGTTATGTGAACGTCGACTACATAACACTTCACCGTTATTTGGGCCTAGAGGAAGGCATTGGGAAGTAATAAGTAGATGATAGGTTGCTAGAGTGACAGAAGCTTAAACCCTAGTTTATGCGTTGGTTCGTAAGGGGCTGATTTGGATCCATATGTTTCATGCTATGGTTAGGTTTACCTTAATACTTTTGTTGTAGTTGTGGATGCTTGAAATAGAGGTTAATCATAAGTGGGATGCTTGTTCAAGTAAGAACAACACCCAAGCACCGGTCCACCCACATATCAAATTATCAAAGTACCGAACGCGAATCATACGAATATGATGAAAACTAGCTTGGCGATAATTCCCATGTGTCCTCGGGAGCGCTTTTCTCTATATAATAGTTTTTCCAGGCTTGTCCTTTGCTACAAAAAGGATTGGGCCACCTTGCTGCACTTTATTTACTTTTGTTACTTGTTGCTCGTTACAAATTATCCTATCACAAAACTATCTGTTACCACTTATTTCAGTACTTGCGGAGAATACCTTGCTGAAAACCGCTTATCATTTCCTTCTGCTCCTCGTTGGGTTCGACACTCTTACTTATCAAAAGGACTACGATAGATCCCCTATACTTGTGGGTCATCACTGGGCTGCATCGATATACTCCTGAAGCCTCGTGACTGGTATTCTCATTTGCTCGTCCGTCCAAACGCACTTCCCTGATACAGGGTCCAAGGTTCCGCCAACACCGAAAAACCAAGTCCGGCAATGGTCTGGCCAGTTCAATGTCTCTGGTTCGACCCCTTTATCAATCGGGTCATTCTCAGCCTTGGCCGACAACGGCCGGGCTTTGAGGTAGCCACCTGACCCCGTGCGATGGTGAAGCTTCTTCTTCGCAGCATTTTTCTTATTTGTCACTGACATCTTCCTACTCTTGTCCGATGTCTTGTGGGCCACAAATGCGGGCCAGTGATCTCTGATCTTCTCATACCGGCCAGTGAATTCTGGTGTCTCTTCTTTGTCGACAAATTTTTCAGCTCATTCTTCCACCTCCTGAATAATTCTGCCATCTTCTTAAGAGCATGAGACTTGATCAATTGCTCTTTAACTGGCTCCTCCGGATCCTCCTCTGGCGGTAGGGTGAAATTTGCCTTCAGCGCGGTCCAAAGATCATCTTTCTGCATATCGGAGACATAAGACACCTCAGGGTCTTCTTTAGCCGGCTTAAACCATTGGTGGATGCTGATCGAGATCTTGTCCCTAACAAGAACCCCGCACTGAGCAGCATATGCTTCCTTTGTCCGGATGGGTTCAATCGGTTGGCCATCGTGCGCGATTTCTATGATCTCAAACCTTTCATCCGAGGGCTAGAAAAAAGAAGAAAGACGAGAGTTCATTAATATGTGTACATACCAAAAACAATTAATGCATCAATTAGCTAGCTATAGTCAGCACATGCTTAATTAATATATATACCTGGCCGGACTCCATTCGGTCACCGGAGCCGTCATCACGGTGTCCTTCTTGCACCGGCATTGGGTCACCGGAGCCATCATGATCATGTCCTTCCTCCTCCATTGTTCGATCACCGTAGTCTGCTTCTTCACCCTGTTCTTCCAGACCATCGGTGTCGGTGAGAAACAAGAAGACGGCATCACTTCCGTGTGTGATTATGTCCCCCAACACCGCTTATGTTGCTTCGTCTCGGTGGTCCATAGTTTCTGCAAATATTTACAACATGGCAATTATTATTCAAACATGACAGATGGATATATTAGTGGCAAACATAGAACTAGCTAGCTAATCACAATAAGGAATCATATTAGTGGCCTCGACGCTGCTTCTCTAGGGTTTGGGTTGGCCTCGATCGGCAACGCTTCAAACAACGCTTCAAGGGTTTGGGGTGGCCTCGACGACAACGCTCTTTTAACTTGGTAAATTTGGGTGGCCTCGAGAGAGTTTGTCGGGTAGGGGCGCAGCGGGAGGGGGTAGGAGACCAACATCGTTTTTTCTAGGGTTTGGGTGTCCTCGAGAGTTTCGTTCGAACGAGAGGGCCGGGGAGGTGCTCCCGTGGTATAAGTTATCACGGTCGAGAGGGGGTATATATAAATCAGAGAACATATATAGATAAAACTTTTCTAAAAATCTAACTTTTGTATATATGAACATATATACACAGAGAACATACATACATATATACACTTTTCTAAACATGAAGCAGGTGGATATATTAGTGGCAAACGTAGACCTAGCTTCTCCCGGGTTTGGGGTGGCCTCGGCAACGCTTCCTCGACCCCTCGACGACCCTCGCCCCTCGAACCCTCGACGACCCTCGACCCCCCCCCCCCCCGCCTCATGTAATGTCCGACGTCCCCCCTCACTTTAACAAAGAACAGCCTTAAAAAAAGACTTGCTTCGCCGCGGGTGCCGGGCCGGGCGACGTGGACTCGGTGGAAACACTTTATGAAAATGCGGTGGTGGCCGGGCCGAGCGGTTTTCTTTTCCTTCTTCATTTTTCCTTTGTTTTTTCTTATATGTTTGTTTTCATTTTCACTCTACATTTTCGTACATATGAAAAAAATAAAGTTTCTATACGAAAGTGCATGATTTTTATGAACAAATTACAACATCTAAATTAACTATACATCTAAATAAATATAACTACACATCTAAAATTTTCCTAATCTTAAAAATAAACTAAACATAAACTAAAATAATCTAAAAAACATGTAAAAACATCTAAGAATAGCATCTAAAAACATCTAAAAAACATCTACAAATATAATAGCACCACGCAGGGGCGGAGGGGCACGGCGGAGGGTCCGACGCCGGCGCCGGCGGAGCGGGGCACAGGGGCGCGGGACAGGGGAGGGGCGTGGGAGGAGGCTGGTGCTCACAGGGGGGCGGGGCATGGTAGAGCAGGGGCGACGGCGACGAGGAGGAGCAAGGGCGTCGGGGCAGAGGGCGTCAGCGGCGGCGGCGGCGATGTTGAGCATCCTGACGGCGTCGGTGGGGGCGGCGACGGCAAGGTGGAGCAGGGGCGTCGGGCGGCGACGGCGATGAGGAGGAGCAGGGGCGTCGGGGGAGAAGAAGTGATGGATTTCGTCAAAACTGCTAAGTGTTTTCTTATATACCCAGGGCATTGGTTCCGGTTCGTGGCACCAACCGGAACCAATGCCCCCTTTAGTACCGGTTGGTGCCACCAACCGGGACCAAAGGTCTCTTTTCAGCAGCCCAAAGGGCGGGAAGCAGAGGCCTTTGGTCCCGGTTGGTGGCGCCAACCGGGACTAATGGGGGGGCATTGGTCCCGGTTAGTGCCACGAACCGGTACCACTGCACCCCTTTAGTCTCGGTTGGTGCCACCAACCGGGACCAAAGGCCTTGCACAGCGGCGTGGTGGTGGGAGTTTAGTCCAACCTCGCTAGTTGAGCGGAGTGCGCAGTGGTTTATAAGCCCCACTGCCGCACCCCTCTCGAGCTCCTCTCCGTTGCAGGCTTACGGGCCTAATTGTGACTGCTATGCCTGATGGGCCTACTGGGCCTTCTGCGGGCCTGAATCCTGGCCCATGGATGGGTTTCTAGTCGTATTCAGGCCGTGGTGGCCCAGTAGGAGGCAAATATTTTATTTTTCCTAGTTTTTTGTTTTATTTATTTTGTTTTGTTTCTACTTACAACAAAATACTTATTTATTTTATTTTATTTTGTTTCTAATTACTTATTTATTTTATTTTATGATAATTCTTTTTGCTATTAAAGTTTCTAACAAAAAAAGTTCTTTATGAAAATTCTTTTTGCTTTTAATGATTTTGAACAGAAAATACTTTGATAATTTTAGTTGCATCAATTTTATATAATTTTAGTTTCAATAATACTAGAGGTTTATAAAAGCTTTTTGGTTGATTCCTTTAATACCGGTTCTAAGGCTGTTACAAAGGCATTTCATTTAGTACCGGTTCTAAGGCTGGGGCCCCTTGAGCACCTTTAGTACCGGTTCGTGCAATGAACCGGTAATTGAGTTTTTTAGTTGATTCTTTCTGCACCTGTTTTTTAGTCCCACCTCGCCAAGCGAGAGGCAGTCGCAGCGGTTTATAAGCCTTGAGTGCAGAGACGATGACGGAGAGGCGCAATGCTCACCTACACGTCGCTTAGCTTCAGTGTTCAAAATGCACCATTCAAAGCCACATCATCAATTTTCAGCACTTTCTGACTTCATTTGTTATTTTTCATGCATTTACTGATTATTTTGAGCTATAAGACCCTAAAATTGAAAAGCATTTCAAATGAACTCTGAAAGGTTGAAAGTTGGCATGGTATCATCATTTCACCCACATAGCATGTGCAAGAAAGTAGAGAGGGTTACGGCAAAAACTGGATGCACTTCGTGTACAAAACGGACAATCTCTTTCGAAGTATCAGGGTTTCATATGGAAACTCGTCTGTTACAAAGGGATTTCATTTTTTGAACTTATTTGAGCTCCATAGTTTTTCGGTGTTCAAAATGCACCATTCAAAGCCACATCATCAATATTCAACCCTTTCTGACTTCATTTGTTATTTTTCATGCATTTACTGATTATTTTGAGCTATAAGACCCTGAAATTGAAAAGCATTTCAAATGAAATCTGAAAAGGTTGAAAGTTGGCATGGTATCATCATTTCACCCACATAGCATGTGCAAGAAAAGTAGAGAGGGTTACGGCAAAAACTGGATGCACTTCGTGTACAAAACGGACAATCTCTTTCGAAGAATCAGGGTTTCATATGGAAACTTGTCTGTTACAAAGGGATTTCATTTTTTTGAACTTATTTGAACTCCATAGTTTTTCTGTGTTCAAAATGCACCATTCAAAGCCACATCACCAATTTACAACCCTTTCTGACTTAATTTGTTATTTTTCATGCATTTACTGATTATTTTGAGCTATAAGACCCTGAAATTGAAGGCAACATATAGCTCTCATGAATAGATAAGTGACCAAATTAATAGAATTTCATCATCACATTAAAACCAAAGTACATACATAGTTCTCATTGAACAACATATAGCTCTCTAGAGCATCTAATTAAACCATACATTGAAATTATGTAAAACATTTCAATGCAACAACAAATGCGATCATAATCGCAATCAAGGTAACAATTGATCCAACTGCATAATGATACCAAGCCTCAGTATGAATGGCATATTTTCTAATCTTTCTAATCTTCAACCGCATTGCATCCATCTTGATCTTGTGATCATCGACGACATCCACAACATGCAACTCCAATATCATCTTCTCCTCCTCATTTTTTTTTACTTTTTCCTTCAAGTAATTGTTTTCTTCTTCAACTAAATTTAACCTCTCGACAATAGGGTCGGTTGGAATTTCCGGTTCAACCACCTCCTAGATAAATAAAATCTATGTCACATTGGTCGGCATAATTGTCATAAACAATAAATGAACCAAATAGTTATAAAAAGATAATATATACCACATCCGAATCATAGACAGGACGAGGGCCGACGGGGCGGATACCAAAACCATCGCACTATATAATAAGAAGGAATAATAAAGGTAAGAAAATTAGACAAGTATCTATCTGAAGTAAGAATTTTTTTTCCAGAAAGAAGATAAGAACAAGAGGCTCACCACAGTGGTTCCGGCGACGAGATCGGCGCGGGCGATCGACGGCGGTGAAGACGGGGACGGGACGTGACGGACCGCTAAACCTAGACAAATCTCGGGGAAAATGGAGCTCGGAGGTCGAGTTTCGAGAGGAGAAAGATTAACTAGTGTGGCTGAGACATTTCATCGAACACCTCATGTGCATAGGAGGTGAGCTAGAGCACTCAAATGCCCTCCCCTCGCCGGCCAGAAAAAACAGAGCACTGTGGAGTGCTCTGCTGTCGCGATGGGGTATATATAGGCAACTCATTTGTCCCGGTTCGTGGCTGGAACCGGTACTAAAGCCCAGCCTTCTGTACCGGTTCAAGCCAAGAACCGGGACCAATGGTTCACTAGTAGAAAAAGGGTCAAATGTCAAGCACATTAGTGCTGGTTTGCTTTTGAGCTGGCACTAATGTGTGCATTAGTGCCGGTTCCAACGGCTAGCCAGCCGCTTTCATTAGTACCGGTTCATGGCCGACCTTTAGCACCGGTTCGTGCCACGGACCGGTACTAAAGTGAGTGGTGGCAGGATGTTCTCAGTCCGGGGCCCCTCCAGCACCTTTAGTACCGGCTCATGGCACGAACCGGTGCTAAAGGTCGTCCTACATAAACCCTTCGTCCACCCGAGCTCGTTCTGTTCTTCCCCTTTCCCCTCTCCTCTCTGTTCTTCCCCTCTTCCTCTCGAGCTCATCACACATTTTGCCCAAAATTTGTCAAGATTTGAAGGCCCCCATCCATTCAAATGATCACAAAGGTTAGCAACTTTGTCCTTTCATCTCTCATTGCTAGATTAGCTCTTGCAATGCTTTGTATAGTGATTAATTTATGAGTTTAGTAATTTGGTAGAAAATATATGTGCTAGTATTTGATTTATATGCAATTTGTGGTCAAAACTAACACTTAGTTTGCATATGTAGGTGTGCTTTACTTAGTGCCTTCTAAATCTCCGTCATAACCACAGTCGATCGCCGGCACCGTTCCGTCGCCGGCACCACCTTGTGGTGAGCCTCTTGTTCATGAATGTTTTACATTACCAAATTGATGTTTGTGTGATTTGGATATATAGTTACTCGTATAATTATCTTACCCGTACATTGTTTGTTATACATAGTGCCATGGTTTTGATACCCGCCCCCGTCGGCCCTTGTCCTTGTTATGATTCGGATGTGTTATATTCTCTTTAAAAACTAGTTGTTGCATTTCGTGTTTATGACAAATAATGCCCATCAAGTTGACATAGATATTTTTGTCTAGGAGTTTTGTGAACCGAAAATTCCAACCGACCCTATTGTCGAGAGGTTAAATTTAGTTGAAAGAGAAAACGAGTATTTGAAAGAAAAATTGAAAAGAATTGAGGAGGAGAAGATGGAATTGGAGTTGCATGTTGCCGATGTCGTCGATGATCACAAGATCAAGATGGATAAAATGCGCTTGAAGATTAGAAAGATTAGAAAATATGCCATTGATAGTGAGGCTTGGTATCATTATGCTGTTGGATCAATTGTTACCTTAGTTGCGATCTTGATCGCATTTGTTGTTGCATTTAAATTCTTTAGTTAGAGAGTTATTTGTTTGTTGCATTGAAGTCTTGTATGAACTTGTATTAATTTGGTCTATTTGGTGCTGTGTAATGAAGATGAGCCGACAATGGATGTACGATGACCGATGCTCTCCCGAGTTCATTAATGGCGTGCAAACTTTTCTGCTTGCGGCTGAGGCAAACAAGCGGGCGGATGGTTTTATGCCTTGTCCATGTTTAGTCCGTAAGAATGATCACAATTACTCTACGTCAAGAACCATTCACGTCCACCTGTTTAAGTCCGGTTTCATGCCCCACTATAATGTCTGGACCAAGCACGGAGAAAGAGGGGTTATGATGGAAGACAATGAAGAAGAAGAGGACGACGACAGCTATCCTGGCCATGGGTTCCCTGAATACGATGATACAACAATGGGGGAAGAAGCTGAGCTGGCAATGCGGGAAGAAGCTGAAGAAGAGGCATCAGATGACCCCGCTGATGATCTAGGTCGGGCCATTGCTGATGCAAAGAGAAATTGCGCAAGTGATTTGGAGAAGAAGAAGTTGCAGCGCATGTTAGAGGATCACAAGAAATTGTTGTACCCGAATTGCGAAGCTGACAAGAAAAAGTTGGGCACCACATTGGAATTGCGGCAATGGAAGGCAGAGAATGGTGTATCTGACAAGGGATTTGGAAAGTTGCTCGTAATGATAAAGAATATTCTTCCAAAGGACAACGAATTGCCCGAGAGTACGTACGAAGCAAAGAAGGATGTCTGCCCTCTAGGGTTAGAGGTGCAGAAGATACATGCATGCCCTAATGACTGCATCCTCTACCGCGGTGAGTACGAGGATTTGAACGCTTGCCCGGTATGCGGTGCATTGCGCTATAAGATCAGGCGCGATGACCCTGGTGATGTCGAGGGCGAGCGCCCCAAGAAGAAGATTCCTGCCAAGGTGATGTGGTATGCTCCTATAATACCACGGTTGAAACGTTTGTTCCAAAACAAAGAGCATGCCAAGGCGATGCGATGGCACAGAGAAGACCGTAAGAAAGACGGAAAGTTGAGAGTACCCGCTGACGGGTCGCAGTGGAGAAAAATTGAGAGAAAGTACGGGAAGGAGTTTGCAGATGACGCAAGGAACGTATGGTTTGGTCTAAGCACAGATGGCATTAATCCTTTTGGGGAGCAGAGCAGCAACCATAGCACCTAGCCTATGACTCTATGTTTGTATAACCTTCCTCCTTGGTTGTGCATGAAGCGGAAGTTCATTATGATGCCAGTGCTCATCCAAGGCCCTAAGTGTAGGAGATATGCCCTAGAGGAAATAATAAATGATATTATTTATCTCCGAGTTCATAATTATGTTTATGTTCCATGCTATAACTGCAATGATTCTTGAGTCTGCAATATCCACGAGGCTCGGAGGAAGACTCAAATGCACGTGTGGAATAATAAACGGTAAGAAGTATTCCTAGTCTGGCCTCTAAGACTAGCTCAAGTGTTGCATGATGATTCTGTTTTCCTGGTCATGGGCATGTCTATGCCAGCAACTTTGAGGGCAAAATGTTAAGAGAACATTTGTGTTGAATCGACCCGGATTGATGTTATGCTATGAGATTCATTCGTCACAAGTTTATTGGTACATAACACAGAGATGGTTAACGTTTGCATGATTCCTTAGACCATGAGAGTATCGAGTTTCTTCATGCTTGCTTCATGAACTTTGGGGTTTGTTAAACGTCATCCGTAAATGGGTGGCTATTACGGCGGCTTACGGGTTCATGGAAAAGTGTGTCAAGTAACTTGATAGCTCAAGATTGGGATTTGCTCCTCCGACGATGGAGAGATATCTCTGGGCCCTCTCGGTGTTACGGTATCCATCATCGTCTGGCCAGACACTTTGTGATTTGATCACGGGGATGCCGGAACACGATAACGAGAAAAGAGAACAATACCGGTAACGAGGTAACTAGCATAGTGGACAAGTTGTTGATCCACGGGAATGCCAACATGTCTCACCTCGGGTATTTGTAACATATCGCGAAGCAACAGGAATAGCACACGGCAACTGGAGGTTCACTCGAATATTTATTCGTGTGGGTATAGGGGTCAATATGGGTGTCCACGGCTCCGATGTTGATCATTGATCGGAAGGGGTTCCGGGTCATGTCTATACTTCACCGAACCTATAGGGTCACACGCTTAAGGGTCATCTATCTGCTGAATACTAGACAGGGAGTCTGAGAGAAAATCACCGAAAAAGTTTCGGACACCGAAAAGTTTCGGACAGCGGAATCGTACCGCAGAGAGAGGTCATCGGATAAGTTTCGATGATACCGAAAAGTTGTTTCGGGATACACCATTAAGTCAAATTGGTTTCGGCACATGCCTGATAATTCTTGGAGGATGCCAGAATCATTCTGGAAGCTTTTTGGAATTTTCTGAGATAAAAACCGGAAATGTTCCGGAGCTGCCGGAGCCACTTCAGATGCGTTTCGCAGATGAAAATCACTAAAACCGGAATTGTTTCGGAACGCGTTGAAAATCATTTTAGTGGGTACTGGAAATGTTCTTAGCCCACATAAATATTTTCAGTTCGATCAGACGCTGAAAAATGTCGTCGTGAATAGTGAAAATCAGCTTTATGGTTACTTTATGGAAAGCCACCTTTTGGGGCTTTGCTCCAAAAGATCTTGGGGATGACATGGATGGATAGGAGCCATTTTTTGGGCCCCTCATGGGGGTGTGGCCGGCCACATGGGGTATCCCCCCTTGGGGACCCTCTTGTTCCTTGGTTTCACTCCTAGGTCCTTGTGGAAGGACTTCATTCATGTGCATTTTGGGTTTTTTGTGAAACTACCCTACCCCCTTGGGATTTCCTATAAATAGAGGTGGAGGGGCAGCCCTCCACACTCATCCCTTGCTCTCATACACATGCCATGCATTATCTGGCTTCTTCTCTCCCTCCCACGAAAAGAGTTTCGTAGAGCCGTAAGGCTGTCTGGGTTCCGGCAGGAACTAGTTCTGGACGGCGAAGCCCTGCCGGATAGATGACACCGTATGTGTGCAACTCTGTAGAGAGATCGTAGTTTCGGTCTTAGTTCGTGAGTGCCTCCCGAAGGGCTGTCCGTGTGACCGTCCGAGTTTCGAAGGTCCTCCCGAAGGGCTGTCCGAGTGACCGTTCGAGTTTCGAAGGTCCTCCCGAAGGGCTGTCCGCGACACCGTCCGGGGGGCTGTTCGACCGCCTCCCGGAGGGCTGTCTGAGGAGCAGATGAGGGTATACATCCTCGCGGTTGGGAGGTTGTAAATCCTAGCTGCGGGGATCTGCACCGCCGATCGTCATCGACTCTACTTCCCGCTGCGCTACGAGTCGGTAACGAAAAAGATCAAACCATGTATGCAGTCTCCATAGTGGTCCTGGGCTGGTGCGTAGGTCGGAAATTTTTGTTTTCTGCTGCGTTCCCCTACAGTGGCATCAAGAGCCGTGCTATGCGTAGATGCAGGTTTCGATCTAGAATACATGGAGATGTATGGGTATTGCATAATATAATTAGGTAGTAGATGAGATCTATTGCTGAAAATTATTTATGCGGGTGACAGATGAAATCTGTTACCCGAGGTTCTTGTTGCTTCCCTAGAATTTGCGTTTGCTCAATCTCGAGACAGCATGGTGGAATTTGACAAAGTTCTGGCAATCCGTGATCCTGATTGATCATGGAAGTGCTATCAGTTCTTTGGGTTCTGCCGTAGTCAAAAGAAAGATGAAATTCGCAGATGAAAGGGCATTGCAGATATGATCTGCACGGGGGTCATGCGTATGACGAAGTTTAGTATGGGGCTCGAGATTTAATTATCCCGTGTTTCATACACCCCGAGATGTTAATCTAGCAACTTGAATAATCATACTTGATGATAAAACGTTGGTAGCTGCGGTTTAAGTCAAAACCTTAGAAGCCACGTAAAATAAATTTTGCATAAACCGATTAGAGGCGTCTAACTTGGTTTTGCAGGATGTGCATGTGATGTGGTATAGCAGTGCTCATACTAATTCGATTATGTATGAGATGACTATATGATGTAATTTGATTAACATGACCTGCGTGTCATGATTCGGCATGATGGCTGGAGCCATATGATTGCACTTTAATGACCTGCGTGTCAACCTTGTTGTAATGCATTATTTTGTTAGCTATAGAGATAGCAATATTATCTGGTGCATCGACAAGGTGGTGGCAATCTTCGCGAAGGTGAACACCGACGCGAATGCCGAAGACGAAGAAATGAAATACTTCTCCGTCAGAAAGGGCTATACCATATCATGCTATTATGAATTGCCTGAGATGTTTATCCCTTATGATGCACCCTTCTTGATTGCACGGTAGTCGCTTTTATTAGGGTGATCTCTCACTTAAAATATCAAGTAGTTAGTGTTCTCCCAAGTGTAGCACCGTCACGGCACCTATCTTTTCGGGGTGCGCCATGGATGCATGGGTACGAACGATTAGAGAAGTGTGAGGCGGGTGAGGTCAGACCTCGCAGCAAGATCACTTGGTTGTCTTGACGTTCATGGCAGGATCGTCCTGAGCTCGGAACACACGCATCGAAAGATGAGCAAGAGTCACATAGAGATGTGATCGGCAAGTTGGCCTACCGATTAAAATTCCCGTTATGAGATGATGATTCTATGGCGATGAATTGAAGTCTGGATGTTGTATCACTCAAAATTAATTGTGAGAGATATTGATTTGAGTGGGAGCGCACTGTTGAATTAACATGTTTAATTCTCAGTGCAATTAATTATGAACACTGTCTAAGTGTTTCTTGCATAATAGTTGTAGAATAATGGCTCGCATTTCCACCTTCCCTATTAAAATTGAATAGCTATTAAATATCTGGTTAAAACTTTACGATTGGTAACGTAATATGAGGATTGTCCTCAAAAGTGCCGAGAAGGACTTTGTCCTATCGCATGCTTTCCGTATCCTCCCGCTAATGCTATGGATCATGTGACTCTCGTCCTTCGATCCAAAAGCTAGAATTCTGTTACGGTCAAGTGGAATATGTTTGCTTCCATGAAACCCAAACTTCGAAAGTTGGGATAGTTATATGATATTCATGGAACTGAAAATTATTTTCAGATACAAACAAAGCAATGTTTGTTTGCAAGTATTAGTAAAAGTGTTTACTATGCATTTGACTGTTGGGAAAGGGATCCAGAAGAACGCCTGTCATATAATGAAAGGTGAATAAAACAACAACTTAAAGAGAAAGGAAGTGTCCAAAGGGTGTTAGTATGACTTACACGCCTAGGAAGTCCGGGGCTAATGCCACTCTTAAGTTGGGTGCTTCTTCTGAGAGTAGGAGAAATACTAAAAGTTAAACTGCTAGAAGTATAAAGGCAAAAGGAAAGAAGACTGGAATATCCAGCTCATGTATGAATGTCATACAAGTTTTTGATGTATAGAAGGCTGGTCAAAGATATAGTTCTTGCGAATTATGGTTAAACATGTTAATCACTAATTCTTGGGTATTGTGAGTTCATCACAAAAATGCCCGCTCGATTGCATTCTGTTGCAACTCGATGTAAGAACTACTATGGCCTGAAAGACTAGCTAGAAATGAGGTTAAGGTATACACAGGGAACATAGTAAATGTTACTATACCTTCCATCGGTGTATTGCCGTCTGTATTTATTTTCATAATTCATTTAGAGTTTTACAAACTCTATCCCATTGCATAAGGTATCTTGCAAGAAGGTTGTTCATAAGAGAACTTTTTATGTTCGATGTTATGAATAACACAAGGGCCATACTTTCATTATGAATGAGATGTATGTTATGAATATTGATAATAATACAATACCTCTGGGTTTACTTTCATAATTCATTTTAGAGTTTCATACACTCTAGCCCATTGCACAATGTTTGTTGCAAAAGAGTTGTTCATAAAAACAACAATTGTTGTTAAGTATTATGAATAACATAAGGGCCATACTTCCATCATCGATGGGACGTATGTTATGAATATTGAGGGTAATATGATACATCCATAACACTGACGCTAAATGTCGCAAGACTAAAAGAATACCACACAAGTGTGGCACTACATTTGGTCACATTGGAGAAACCCGCATGGAAAATTCCATTATGATGGATTTTGAAGTCTTTTTGATTTTGAATCATCTGACACTTGCAACTTTCCTCCGAAAAGTGAAGTGACTAAAATACCGTTCACAGGCCATAAGGAACGAACAACAAACTTATTAGTGATCATACATTTGATGTGTGTAGTCCGATAAGTGTTGTTAGTGGTGGATTTATTTATCTTCAGAAATGACTCAAGTAGATATATGGATATTTACTTGATGAGACGTAAGTCTGGATCTTTTGAAATCATTCGAAAGGTTCTCAAAAATGAAGTAGAAGTTATTGTAACAAGAAAATTATGTTTCTGCAATTTGATTGCACAAAGGAATATTTGAGTTACATGTTTAGCGAATGTCTGATGAGTTGTGAAAGGGGTTTCATAACTTGCACCTCCCGGAACACCACTGCAAGTGGAAAGTCCGTGGAGATGTAATCAAACCATTTATGACATGGTAAGGTCAAAGATGACATAAATAAATTTGCCATTATCCCTTTTAAAGTGATGCTTTAGAGACTGCGGCTTTTACACTGAAAAGAGCTACATCGGGTCTGTTGAAATGAAGCCATGGTATGGTACGCCCAACCATGTTATATCTTTTCTTAACATTTGGAATATGGGGCTTGTGTAAAAGGTTACAAACCTATTCCAAATCAGACAAGTGCTACTTTGTAGGTTATACCAAAATGTTGGGTATTCCTCCCTCACTATACCGAGGCAAATAGTTTTGCCGCGAAACGGTGTGCTTTTAAAGAGAATGGTTCTTTCAAAAAGGTGAGTGGGAGAATAGTGCAACTCGACGAGATAAACAGTATCTACGTCATCAGATCAAAGGAAAGAGACCTTGGAAGTAATTCCAGAGTTTCCTACTGCGACTGATACGGAAGTCTCTACAATAAAATGTATGAACTTCGGTCGAACTTGCAGCTGAACCACGTAGGCAAGGCTCGTGCAAACCTCTCAGGTGCGCAAACGAGATATTGTTGTTAGACAACATTATACCTACGATACACAAGGAAGCGTTGATGGGCCCTGACTCCGGAATTGGCTAAATGCCAATACAACCCGAGTTAGTTTCCATATAAGTGATTCAAGATTAAAACCTTGATACACCTTTCGGAAGACTTAGAGTCTAACGAATATTTATGGAACTTAAAACTGATACGGATAAAATGTTTTATCCATAAAGCTCGACTTGTTGAAATAACAAGTTCAAGAGTTGACTACGATGAGGTTGTTTTCATCGTAGCGATGCTTAAAGTCGGTTCGGGTTGAACTAGCAATTAATACATATTTCAATCATGAGATATGAAACATGGATGATAAAAGGATTTCCATCTGATGGAAATGAAAGCTAGGACTTGTATATGATACAGTCCAAAGTAATTTGTCGATCCAGAGGATGCTAGTAGGTATGCAAACTTCAGAGTTCCAGCAATGGACAGAAGAGAGCAAAATGGAGTTGGAATCTTCGTGTTTTGATGAAATGGTCAAAGGGGTTTTGACTTCATCAATGGGTAACGAAGATGCTTGTAATTCAAGAAAGTAAGTGGGAGCGTAATAATATTTCTAAAAACCTTATGTGCTTGGCACATTGGTAATTGGAAATAAATTTCTTGACACGAATTAGGACTTCATTTGAAAATAGTTTTTCGATGAAGTGCTTAGGCTAAATAGCCTCAATATTAGGCATGATGATCTATGGAGATAGATTTACCTAATGGGGCTAAGCAATGAATACATATTGACAAGATGCTAAAACCTTTTAGCATTTAAAACGCCAAGGAGTGATTCTTGCCAAAGTCACATGGAAAGAGTTTTTGCAAGACTCGGTGTCCCAAAACACTGATGAGTAAAATACATGATGCAGATTCCACACACTTTTGTGTTTGGATTAATCATGTATTCCATGGTATGTAAAACAACCAGATATGTCCGATACTCCCAAGGTGTTGCGAGTATGGATACCAAAGTGATCAAATTACTGATCATGGGACAACAGTGAAAGATGTCACAGAGTACTAGAGTAAGTACTGATGACATGGTTTTCTCGCAAGCAGAGATCATGAAGAGTTCGTTGTAAAATGTTACATCGATAGAGTCTTCATCTTTTCTCCATGCGATTTTCGATTTAAATTAAGGGTTTTGTGTAACACACAATGTGGTGGCACAGTTAGTTGGAATTTGTTCAAACTAGTTACTGTGGCGAATTCTATAACAAGGGCTAAGTATGTTGACGCTTTAGAAGCGACAAAGAAGATGTTGAATCATATAGTTCATTCATGAACTTAGTATAGTTCCAAGATGGCTTTTGACAATGGGACACTACTGCAGGTAGTTGCTCCATAACTCAGTCTGAGGAATCCAGGTTCGACCTGTGATTCACATACATACAAAGCCAAGTCCACACAAAATATGAATTTTGTGAAAACGTGAAAACGCGAGGACATGCAAAGATACACACGGAACTGAAGTCGTCAGATCCGTTGGACATCAGGCTATACCACAAGCGAAGCATATTTACACCGGTGTGCCACAGGTGTGAAGTGCATTAGCATAAGCTAGATTATTGACTCTAGTGCAAGTGGGAGTCTGTAGGAGATATGCCCTAGAGGCAATAATAAATGATATTATTTATCTCCGAGTTCATAATTATGTTTATGTTCCATGCTATAACTGCAATGATTCTCGAGTCTGCAATATCCACGAGGCTCGGAGGAAGACTCAAATGCACGTGTGGAATAATAAACGGTAAGAAGTATTCCTAGTCTGGCCTCTAAGACTAGCTCAAGTGTTGCATGATGATTCTGTTTTCCTGGTCATGGGCATGTCTATGCCAGCAACTTTGAGGGCACAATGTTAAGAGAACATTTGTGTTGAATCGACCCGGATTGATGTTATGCTATGAGATTCATTCGTCACAAGTTTATTGGTACATAACACAGAGATGGTTAACGTTTGCATGATTCCTTAGACCATGAGAGTATCGAGTTTCTTCATGCTTGCTTCATGAACTTTGGGGTTTGTTAAACGTCATCCGTAAATGGGTGGCTATTACGGCGGCTTACGGGTTCATGGAAAAGTGTGTCAAGTAACTTGATAGCTCAAGATTGGGATTTGCTCCTCCGACGATGGAGAGATATCTCTGGGCCCTCTCGGTGTTACGGTATCCATCATCGTCTGGCCAGACACTTTGTGATTTGATCACGGGGATGCCGGAACACGATAACGAGAAAAGAGAACAATACCGGTAACGAGGTAACTAGCATAGTGGACAAGTTGTTGATCCACGGGAATGCCAACATGTCTCACCTCGGGTATTTGTAACATATCGCGAAGCAACAGGAATAGCACACGGCAACTGGAGGTTCACTCGAATATTTATTCGTGTGGGTATAGGGGTCAATATGGGTGTCCACGGCTCCGATGTTGATCATTGATCGGAAGGGGTTCCGGGTCATGTCTATACTTCACCGAACCTATAGGGTCACACGCTTAAGGGTCATCTATCTGCTGAATACTAGACAGGGAGTCTGAGAGAAAATCACCGAAAAAGTTTCGGACACCGAAAAGTTTCGGACAGCGGAATCGTACCGCAGAGAGAGGTCATCGGATAAGTTTCGATGATACCGAAAAGTTGTTTCGGGATACACCATTAAGTCAAATTGGTTTCGGCACATGCCTGATAATTCTTGGAGGATGCCAGAATCATTCTGGAAGCTTTTTGGAATTTTCTGAGATAAAAACCGGAAATGTTCCGGAGCTGCCGGAGCCACTTCAGATGCGTTTCGCAGATGAAAATCACTAAAACCGGAATTGTTTCGGAACGCGTTGAAAATCATTTTAGTGGGTACTGGAAATGTTCTTAGCCCACATAAATATTTTCAGTTCGATCAGACGCTGAAAAATGTCGTCGTGAATAGTGAAAATCAGCTTTATGGTTACTTTATGGAAAGCCACCTTTTGGGGCTTTGCTCCAAAAGATCTTGGGGATGACATGGATGGATAGGAGCCATTTTTTGGGCCCCTCATGGGGGTGTGGCCGGCCACATGGGGTATCCCCCTTGGGGACCCTCTTGTTCCTTGGTTTCACTCCTAGGTCCTTGTGGAAGGACTTCATTCATGTGCATTTTGGGTTTTTTGTGAAACTACCCTACCCCCTTGGGATTTCCTATAAATAGAGGTGGAGGGGCAGCCCTCCACACTCATCCCTTGCTCTCATACACATGCCATGCATTATCTGGCTTCTTCTCTCCCTCCCACGAAAAGAGTTTCGTAGAGCCGTAAGGCTGTCTGGGTTCCGGCAGGAACTAGTTCTGGACGGCGAAGCCCTGCCGGATAGATGACACCGTATGTGTGCAACTCTGTAGAGAGCTCGTAGTTTCGGTCTTAGTTCGTGAGTGCCTCCCGAAGGGCTGTCCGTGTGACCGTCCGAGTTTCGAAGGTCCTCCCGAAGGGCTGTCCGAGTGACCGTTCGAGTTTCGAAGGTCCTCCCGAAGGGCTGTCCGCGACACCGTCCGGGGGGGCTGTTCGACCGCCTCCTGGAGGGCTGTCTGAGGAGCAGATGAGGGTATACATCCTCGCGGTTGGGAGGTTGTAAATCCTAGCTGCGGGGATCTGCACCGCCGATCGTCATCGACTCTACTTCCCGCTGCGCTACGAGTCGGTAACGAAAAAGATCAAACCATGTATGCAGTCTCCATAGTGGTCCTGGGCTGGTGCGTAGGTCGGAAAATTTTTGTTTTCTGCTGCGTTCCCCTACACTAAGCAACCCGGCAACGACATTGATGTGTACCTAAGGCCATTAGTTGAAGAACTCTTACAGCTGTGGAATGGAACAGGTGTACGTGTGTGGGATGAGCACATGGGGGAAGAATTTGACCTAAAGGCCTTGCTGTTCGTGACCATCAATGATTGGCCTGCTCTCGGTAACCTTTCAGGACAGACAAACAAGGGATACCGCGCATGCATGCACTGTTTGGATGATACCGACAGTATATATTTGGACAATTGTAGGAAGAATGCGTACCTGGGACATCGTCGATTTCTTCCGAGCAGGCATCCCGTAAGAAAGAAAGGCAAGCATTTCAAAGGTGAGGCGGATCACCGGACGAAGCCTCGCCACCGTACTGGTGCTGATGTACATGATATGGTCAAGGATTTGAAGGTAGTCTTTGGAAAGGGTCCTGGCGGACAACCTGTTCCGAATGACGCTGACGGACGTGCACCCATGTGGAAGAAGAAATCTATATTTTAGGACCTACCTTATTGGAAAGATCTAGAGGTCCGCTCTGCAATCGACGTGATGCACGTGACGAAGAATCTTTGCATGACCCTGCTTGGCTTCTTGGGCGTGTATGGGAAGACAAAAGATACACCTGAGGCACGGGAGGATCAACAACGTATGCATGGAAAAGACGGCATACATCAGGGTCATGCCAGCTACGCTCTTACCAAAGAAGAGAAGGAAATCTTCTTTGAATGCCTGCTCAGTATTAAGGTACCGTCTGGCTTCTCGTCGAATATAAAGGAAATAATAAACATGGCAGCGTAAAAGTTCCAAAACCTAAAGTCTCATGACTGCCACGTGATTATGACGCAACTGCTTCCGGTTGCATTGAGGGGGCTTCTACCGGATAACGTTCGATTAGCCATTGTGAAGCTATGTGCATTCCTCAATGCAATCTCTCAGAAGGTAATCGATCCAGAAATCATACCAAGGTTAGAGAATGATTTGGTGCAATGTCTTGTCGGTTTCGAGTTGGTGTTCCCACCATCCTTCTTCAACATCATGACGCACGTCCTAGTTCACCTATGCGAAGAGATTAACGTTTTGGGTCCTGTATTTCTACACAATATGTTCCCCTTTGAGAGGTTCATGGGAGTCTTAAAGAAATATGTTCATAACCGTGCTAGGCCAGAAGGAAGCATCTCCAAGGGCCATGAAAATGAGGAGGTCATTGAGTTTTGTATTGACTTTATTCCTGACCTTAAGCCGATTGGTGTTCCTGAATCGCGGCATAAGGGCAGACTGGATGGAAAAGGCACGCTAGGAGGGGATCAAATAATATGTATGGACGGACATTCTCTCACTGAAGCACACTACACAGTTCTACAGAATTCCGCCTTGGTGGCTCCGTATATGGACGAACACAAGAATTTTCTACGCTCCAAACACCCGGAGCAGTCTGACGACTGGATTACACGTGAACAAACCAGGACTTTCGCCGGCTGGTTGCAGACACGTGCCATGCATGACGCCGCTATTGAAGATGACTATACTCGCTGTCCCAGTTACCATCTTCGAATATAATGACTTTCAAAGGGTACGAGATAAATGGAATACATTTTACACGATCGCCCAAGATAAGAAGAGCACCAACCAAAACAGTGGTGTCCGCTTTGATGCAACAACCAAGACGGGAAAGGAAACATATTATGGTTACATAGAGGACATATGGGAACTTGACTATGGACGTGGTTTGAAGGTCCCTTTGTTTCGGTGCAAATGGGTCAATATGACACGAGGCGGGGTAACGGAAGACCCGCAGTATGGAATGACAACAGTGGATCTCAACAATCTTGCGTATGCAGACGAACCATTCGTCCTAGCTAATGATGTGGCACAGGTTTTCTATGTGAAGGATATGTCTACCAAGCCGAGAAAAAGAAAAGATAAGGAAGCGAATGCATCATACGATGAGCCAAAGCGCCACATAGTTCTTTCTGGGAAGAGAAACATCGTGGGAGTGGATGACAAGACAGACATGTCAGAAGATTATGAAAAGTTTGATGAAATTGCTCCATTCACAGTGAATATTGACCCGAGCATCCAGTTAAATGATGAAGATTTTCCATGGCTACGGCGCAAAGGGACACACGCGAAGAAAAAGTTTCACACCCAAAGATCTGGGATGTGATCGGCTTCACTATCATCACTTTCTTCTGTGTTTCACACCCAGGAGGGAATCTCTGTAATAGTTAGGGTAGTTATGTGTTTTGGCATTTGAAACGCGAAGAAATTTTATGTGCAAACAAATTCTTTCATGCATTTACTGATTTTTTCAGCTAAATGACCCTGAAATTGAAAAGCATTTCAAATGAACTCAGAAAAGGTTGAAAGTTGGCATGGTATCATAATTTCACCCACATAGCATGTGCAAAAAAGTAGAGAGGGTTACCGCAAAAACTGGATGCACTTCGTGTACAAAATGGACAATCTCTTTCGAAGTATCAGGGTTTCGGACGAAAACTCATCCGTTACAAAGGCATTTCATTTTTAAATAACCTAAGCATTACCAAATTGAATATAATGATAAACACACTAATATTAAACATAGAAAAAAGAATCACTAAAAAATCTATTTTCAAAGTTAAGTTAATCACAAACTAGTGATTCACACAAATTTCAAATAATTCAAAATGTAAACTATTCAAATTTGTAAACTACCGTCACTAATAGAAAGTTTGTACTTTTTTGTACCTAAAGCAAAAATATTCACAAAGAAACTCTAAATACAGCAAAAAAACAACTCAAAAATAAATAAAACAAAATAATAAACAAAATAATAAAGCAAAAAATAAAAAATAAAAAAGCCCGCCTACTGGGCCAAAGCGGCCTGCATACGACTAGAAACCCAACCTGTTGTTGGGCCAGGATGTAGGCCCGCAAAGGCCCAATAGACCCACAGGGCAGCACAGAACAGGTAGGCCCAGAAGGCCTGCAATAGAGAGGAGCTCGAGACAGCTGCCGTGACGGGGCTTATAAGCAGGTGCGGGCGCCCTTCGGCTAGCGAGGTGGGACTAAACCTGCCCGCACTGCACCTGCGCCAGCGCACCCCCTTTAGTACCGGGTGGTGGCTCCAACCGGTACTAAAGGGGGGGCCTTTAGTACCGGTTGGAGCCACCACCGCGGTACTAAAGGGGTGTGCTTCCCGCCGCTTGCCTGGCCAAAATCGACCTTTAGTACCGGTTGGTGGCTCCAACGGTACAAAGGCCCCTCCTATATAAACAACACTTACGAAAATTTCGTCCAGTTTCCTCCCAACTTCTCTCTGCTCACTCCCCGCCGCCCCGTCCGCGCCGTCGCCGCCACCGTCGCGCTGTCTCCCGTCGACTCCGCGTCGCCCCCGTCCTCGTCGCGCCGTCCGCGTCGGCCCGTCCATCCCGCACCGGCCGCGTCCCATCCCGCACGGCCCGCGTCGCCGTCGGCCGTCGCCTCGACCTCGTCGCGCTGTGAACCTCTGTCCCCCTTCGTCCTCTTCCCTCCAATCGAAGCCGCCGCGCGCTGCCGCCTGTGCCGTCGCCGTCGCCTGCACACACAACACATACACACCACATACATGACACACCATAACACACACACACACAGACACACACACACACACACAATTTTTGTTCTGTTTTTAGTTTTTAGTTTTTCTGTTTTTAGTTATTAGTTATTAGTTTTTTCAGTTTTTTCTGTATTAATGTTATAGAAATGTTTGTTATATAGAAATATTAAAGAAAAATTAGTTATACAATTTTAGCTATAGAAATGTTAGAAATGTTAGTTTTAGATATGGTCGATGTTTTTTTAGTTTATTATATTTTTAGTTATAAAATTTAGAATTTGCATATAAGAAATCACAATCCAATCATTTAAAAAATGTTACTTTACTTTGTGGCATATAGTATTTGTTGTCGACGATGCCCGGCCCGCATCCTCGCCGTCAACCCGTTCGCGACGACGTCCTGCTTCAGAGGACCCATGTCCGGGATTGGGCTCCGCCGGGCTGGCACTGGGAGGTGCTACCTGGAGGGGCGCGACGCTTGGTGAGGAACCCGGCCTCGGGTCCCGTCGTCGACCCTGATCTCCTTTGGTGGCGTTCGCGTGGGCCACATTCGGTGCAGAGGGAGCCGGCCCCGCCGGAGGTGGTGCGTCGTCGTGTCAGGGAGGAGGACGAGCACGTCCATCGCTACATGGCTGCTATGGACGTCAGGTTCTCCAATACCTGGCAGGTTCTTTGGGCAGATGACCGGAGATATGATCCTGTGATGGTTCCTTGTCTTTGGGTGTCCACCGCCCGCGCCCCAGGAACCGCGAGTGGCCTAGATTGTTCTATAGTATTCGATCTTTATTAGCTACCTAGCCAGTGATGTATTCGAGATTATATATTATTCGAGACGATGTATTCGAGATTATATATTATTCGAGACGATGTATTTGAGATTATATATTATTCGAGACGATGTATTCGAGATTATATATTATTCGAGACGATGCATATTATGTACTATATGATTCAGTTTTTCCTTATTGATTGCATCCATGCATTGTAATTTGAATACTAAATTGTTTTATATTTCTTCTGTATTAGTCAAATAAAAGCTATGGCGGACAATACCGGCAGAGAGGGAGAAGAGGCCCTGTTCGAGATCATACGCAGCCCTAGCAGGCCAGATGATCTGAATGAAGCAAATGACGGCTCCCAATATCTGAACAATACCGGGGAGGGTGATGATAAGATATTCGATCTCGACGACCGAGCTGATGAAGTCATGAACTATGATTATGATTATGAGGAAGCAGACAATGATTATGATGACGAATACAATGTTGATCTTGAAATAACAAAGACTACCGGCGAGGTATATTTATATAAGCAGGCATCTAGTGATCATCACATGTTTTTTTATTTGAAGATATATTAACGAATCGATCTTTCTTCTTTCAGCCCTCCGGATCGAGCAAATCTGCTTCTACAGACAGCAGGACAAAGCGCAGCCCGGGCAAAAAGTTGAAGGAGGGTGTAAAGTACAACATCGATTCCATCAAAGCTAGTGGCGAACCCCTCACGCCTAAGAACATTGCGAACAAGTTCATTCGTCAGTGCGGAGTTCTTGTGAAGGACCAACTCCCGATCTCCATTCAAGAATGGAAAGAGCCAAAAACTAAACGCCCAGATGTTACTTGGGTCGACGACAGAGCAAAACAAAAGCTTTGGGAATCTCTGATGGAACATTTCACCCTACCAGATTATTTCACTGATGCAGATGTGCAGAAAGTCAAGGACGCTGCTCTTAAGAAGATGGCAATTGCATTCAACACCCACAAGAGAACTGTATGGGCCAACTACCTCGCTGCAGAAAGCAAGACTCCAGAATTCAAGGGAACACTGGAGAAGCAAAGAGAACACTGGCCCACTTTCGTGAAATTCAAGGAACCAGAATTATCTAAGGAACGGTCGAGAAAAAACAAGGCCAATGCCGCAAAAAAGACGCAGTTCCATAGGCTGGGTCCAGGTGGCTATGCGGTGGCAATGCCTAAGTGGGATAAGTCTGAGCAAGAGATGGAGGATGCAGGGGTCACTCCGGTTACTAGGAGCTGGCCCCCCAGGTGCAGTACTTGGTTCTATGCGCATGGGGGGGCGTTGGACCCGAAGACAGGCCTGGTTTCGAAGAAGGGAAGTCTAAAAGGAGCAGAAAAAAAGTTACTTGACGCAATAGAAGATGCTCGAAAGGGGGTGTTCACGCCCAACAGAGAGAACGACGAGCTTACGCGCGCCCTGGGAAATCCTGAACACCCGGGAAGAACACGAGGCAAGGGCGTTACTCCCTGGCATGAGGGCTTCTCAGAATGGAACGACGACTACAGGACCCGTGCAAGAAAGAAGATGGAGGAGGAGAAGAAGAGGAAGTTGGAGGAGGAGCAGAGGAAGCAGGACGCGGAACGCCTTCAAGGCCTAGAAGCAAGGCACGCGGACTTGGCACTCAAATTCCAGCAGCAGCAGCAGATCGACTCACTTAGCCAGGAAAGGGGGTCTCAGCAGCGGCAGCAGCAAGCGGATGATCATCCAACATTGGATAGCACCGTCCCATCCATGCCGAGAAGCAGCGTTGGTTCCGCCCCGGGCGCCGCACTGCTGGATACATACCCTGTGGATGACATCATAGAGAACACTAACTGTGAGCTACACTTCAAAATGAAGAACATATCCATGAAGGTGGCGGACGCCGTTGCTTTTACAATTACCCCCGAAGCAACCTTCCATTGCGCCCCGATTCCAGAGGGCTATGCTCGTGTCTTGGTTGATGAGGTGGTGGACCCATATTCGGGGCTAGATCTTGACATTCCTGGAGGTGACGACGAGCGCACACTGGGAGAGGCCATACATCGTATCATCCTATGGAGAAAGGATTGCATCATCTTTCGAAGTCCACCGACACCGCGTCTGCCGACTCCTCCTCGAAGTCCGCCACCGTGTCAGTAGACTCCCGCTCCTCCAAGTCCACGAACGCGTGAGCAGACTCCTGCTTCAAGTCCGGCACAGCGTCAGGCCACTCCTCCTGTTTCAAGTCTGACACCGTGTCAGGCCACACCTCCTGCTTCAAGTCCGGCACAGCGTCAGGCCACACCTCCTGCTTCAAGTCCGACACCGTGTCAGGCCACACCTCCTGCTTCAAGTCCGGCACAGCGTCAGGCCACTCCTCCCGCTCCAACTAAGCCACGTCAGACGTTTCCGCCGCCTAAGCAATCGCAGAAGAGACACACCGCAGCTATGGTGCGTAGCGGTACGAGTCGAGGTAGTACAGAAAGTACAGGCGGAGACAAGCGATATAAATATGGTCCAAGCAGCCTTGCTCCTCTTCCTCAGAGGCCTTACGACATGACCGAGGAGCAAAACGATGCAATAGTGCGGGCCAAAGTGGACGCTCATTTTCGACCAAAACCGGCAACGCCACCGAGGGAGAAAGTGCCTGAGGAACAGATTGACCACTTCATTCGTATGGCTAGACCACCAGCTCCCAAGCCTGTTGACTCAGACTATGAGCGCCAAATCGGGAAGGCACATTGAGCACGACTACAGAAAGAAGCGAGCTCGAGCTCGAGCCAACAAGCAGCTGTCAAAAAATGCGGGAAAACCGTTCCCCAGCTGGGAGAACAGGCGGCGCAATCGACCCCCCCCCCCCCCGCTTGTTGTGCCAACAACACATGAGAGTACGCGCGCCCAATATTATTGTGGGCAAACCGTTTACGTTCCCGAGCTGGGCGATGTGGTAATAACCGAGGAGCATATAATGCAGGCTGAAATGCTCAAGATCACTGTTGGACAACTCCTCGAGATCGAGCCCATGTCTCCGCTTAGAGAGGAGGAAATAAAACAGAAATATGTCCGGGGCCAACTTTTGGTCGAGCCCGAGGAGGTCAAGAACCTCCCAACGAGAATGTATGAATTGCGTGATTGGTACATGAAAATTACCAAGATTTCCAATCGAGAGTCCCTCATGGTGCAAGTCGAGGAAGATCATTACTTCAATAAGAAAGCTCTGTCCGTTGAGTATTCAGAACTATTTCAGTTATTCAATCAAGATGCACTCGACAAATCTATCGTCAGTTGCTATTGTCTGTAAGTGATTTCTTTCTGTAATTTAAGTCTCAAGCTAGCTCTAGTGCTCATTGATTGATCATTAATTACCTGTAATTATATATCCTCACTATATATTGTTTTCTGTGGTATTATGCAGGATGAAGATGTATGAAATGAAAAAAGTTGGACGCTATGGCATTGGGTTCATTGACCCAAATACCGTTAATGAATACACATGGAAATTGGAATGGTGTAGACAAGATGTAGAGAAATGCATGCTAGAGTTCTTGAAGCGCCTCAATAGCAATGAAGATATACTACTTCCTTACAACTTCGAGTGAGTCACACTGTCTTGTACTACAGATTCTGTTTTTGCTTACTAGCTAGATGTTAATAAGTGTATAGGGTTTAGGGTTATAGTTGATTGGTGTTATGCACATGCCCGCTTAATTTATACATGCAAACGTATCCGCATGCAGCTTCCACTGGATCTTGTTAGACATTAAAGTTGACGAAGGAAAAGTTGAAGTACTGGACTCACTACTTAAAAAAGATAGTGACTACAGCATCGTGAAGGGGATAGTCAACAGGTAATTTCAATCATTATTAACTATATCTTGGCCTATTTAGTTCATCATTTCCTGATATGAACTATTTTAAATAACCCCTTTATTAATTTTCTTTGCCGGCGGGCAGGGCTTGGGCAAAGTACATCAAGGTGACTCCAGGAAAATGGCGATGTTGGTATCGACCCAAGGTAAGTAATTAAGTAGTACTAGCTAGCTAGCTACCATCTCTTTAATTCTTGTTTCAATACCATTAATTAATTAACATGCTTGATTAATTATTATCTGGTTAAATTCTATTC